>NC_137636.1:33583428-33850928 GCF_963383615.2 Lipophrys pholis | reverse complement strand
AATAGCAAATGATAGCTTCCATTTGTGGTGTCTGGACAGACGCCGCAGCTGGCTCTGTCCACAGGGGGCGCACTCAAGCTGAGTGTGGACAAGAAGCTATCAGAGCACACATGGAGTAGGACTGCAGGTCTCCCTTCTTGCAGCTGTACTTGATGCTTCCAGGATGTTCCCCACGCTCCCGGCATGCACGTCTTTGATGGACGCGATGTTTCTGGAGCTGAAGCTTCAGGCCCTGGCTACGAGCACACGAGCCAACACAACCTTTTTTCTACCCCTGTTCTTAAGGAAAGAATTCCATCCACACGCCACTATGAACACGGCCAAAACAATGTAGTATATGTGCCAGGCCTTTAAGTGGCGCTGTAACTGTGTCACAGAAACACACCAAAGACGCAGAGAAGACTCCTGTGCATCCTTGTACTGGAGAAATCTAACATCTGACCTCATTAAACCAAGTAGCATCAGGAGCTTCTGCAGCTCGATCTAGAGCATGTAGTCCGCCATGTTGTTGTTAAGTGACGCTGCGGACAGGGTCGGGGGGGTTGTCGCGGCGAGAGATGGGGCGATGACATCATTGTTTTCAGCAAATGTGTGTCTTGACCGTTCACACCTTAAAGTCGAGGCAGGGTTTTAAAATCTCCCCACCCTGGAACCCATTTTCAAAATAAAGGGTTTTCAGGCTGCGCTGTGTGATTGATCAGCCAAAAATGATGGGATCAGGTAAAATGGCATTGGCATGTAGAAAGGGCCTCAGTGATGAGCTATCACAGCTCAGCTCAGTGTTCCCTTCAAGAAACACATCCCCTGACACATGATGTCCATCCAAATGCAAAAACCTGCAGCAACACTATGACTGAGGTTCTACCCACAATGCATCACTTTCCAACATTTCAGGATGCAGTTTCAGTGTGGTGAGATAAACTGAAGGTAAACGTTACAGAATTACAGAAAACATCCGGCAGACAGAGAATCACAGGTTCAGTCTGTTCTGGTTGTAGTGAGGAGGAGATGAAGGATGAAGGAGGAGCCCAGCTTTACCTTCCAGGATGTAAACACACTCCTTGTTGGGCGGGTAGGTGTTGGGGTAGTTGGGCGATGTGAACACCCCTCCGTTGATGTTGCGGACCCAGGTACCACACTCGTTCTGGTTGGGGCTCTGAACGCCATGGTCGCTCGGGGAATCTGGGAGAAGAGACAGAACAGTTATTGTTTTAGGGATCGATGAGGAAAGGATTGGCGAGAGAGGTGGGAGGAGGGAGGGTCGAGGTGAGTACTGGGTGGGGCATGAAGGAGGGTCGAGGTGAGTACTGGGTGGGGCATGAAGGAGGGGTGGGGTGAGTACAGGGCGGGGCATGAAGGAGGGGTGGGGTGAGTACAGGGCAGGGCATGAAGGAGGGGTGGGGTGAGTACAGGGCAGGGCATGAAGGAGGGGTGGGGTGAGTACAGGGCGGGGTATGAAGGAGGGTCGGGGTGAGTACAGGGCAGGGCATGAAGGAGGGGTGGGGTGAGTACAGGGCAGGGCATGAAGGAGGGGTGGGGTGAGTACAGGGCGGGGCATGAAGGAGGGGGGGTGAGTACAGGGCAGGGCATGAAGGAGGGGTGGGGTGAGTACAGGGCGGGGTATGAAGGAGGGTCGGGGTGAGTACAGGGCAGGGCATGAAGGAGGGGTGGGGTGAGTACAGGGCGGGGTATGAAGGAGGGTCGGGGTGAGTACAGGGCGGGGCATGAAGGAGGGTCGGGGTGAGTACAGGGCGGGGTATGAAGAAGGGTCGGGGTGAGTATGGGGCGGGGCAGGAGGGAGATGTAGTTGCTCGGTACAGATAGAAGTGATGTTGATGATGATGATGATGATGATGATGACGATGATGATGATGATGATGATGATGATGATGATGATGATGATGATGATGATGATGATGATGAAGAGGTATGATCAGAAGCAGGGTTACATGTCTGTGCGGGTGTCAAACACCTCGAGGTTTCACACAGACGATCAAGCTTCTGGTCTCCACACTGCCCCCCCACTGCTTCTAGTGGTACTGAGTCTGTTAGCTTCCGGAATGCAGACAGAAACATGTCTGTAATGTCTGCTCAGTCTGGTCAGAAGGCTTCAAGTGGATCTGTATGTTCATCTAACGTCAAGCAGAATTGAGCTTTAACAGCGTGAAGTGCATCAGAATTAATACCAAAGCACTTCTCAAGTCTCTCTGTTTTTATACTGATGTTTGCTGTTTTTTAAATAGATTTTTTTTCAATCTGATAAAAACAAAACTACTCTTCTTTTATTATTATTATTATTATTATTATTATTATTATTATTATTATTATTATTATGATTATTATTATTATGATTATTATTATTATTATTATCACCTGTACCAGTATTAGTAATATTAGTAGTAGTAGTAGTAGTGTTAAAGCCTGCCCCCAAAACTTCAATGAGACAGAACATGAGTGTACTAGAACGATCACTTGGTAGAGTGCATACCTTTGCCAGCGCCACATTCGTTTGTGGAACCGAGTTAGCATCACTAGCATATTAGCCATGAGCTCATATTGATGCTAACTAGCCTGTCAGACAGCAACATCACTGAGGGAAACACTGAGCGGAGGCACACAGATAAACCACTGCCAGAGTCAATGCGGTGACTCGGGTCGTGGTTGGTAGCGGTCGTGTTTCTGGATACTTGTGAACCGAGATATGAGCTGCAAGCTCCAGAGAGGCGTTAGCAGTGTGCTAGTAGGTAGCAGCCATGACTGACGGCGCACCGCGGAGCTCCAGTGTGTCCATAACAGAGTAAATATCTCACCTCTACAGGAGCTGTTCGATCCCAAAAACTAACAGGTTGGTCCTTGGATGATGACGAATCATCCCTGAAGATTTCATCCAATTTGGGTCAGTAGTTTTTGCGAAACGTTGGCAACAAAAACATAACCTTCGCCCCAACGTTCGTTAGCAAAGGTAAATATTGAAGATTTACTTCAGAGGTAACAAAGTGACACGGAGGATGAAAACTGCTCAGTGATGTTTGCTGAGTTATTTCTATTGTTTTTTTTTTTAGGAAAACACAGAGAACAACATTCATGAATTAGACAAAAAAAATACTCCAGTTTGTCCTGGGGTCATTTTAACAGCTATAATTATAAAGAAAACACATTTTGCTGCTTCCTCTCACTACATGAGTTCAGGTTTCCCTCACATAATAGCATTTTGTACAGTCATATTTCATCCTATCGATCACATCACAGATCGCTGCTGGTATCATATCAGCTGTAGTATGAGATCAGAGGAGAGGTGAGTGGATTGATTCTCTGAAATGTGAACTATAAGTGAAGTGTGTTTGTGTTTGAGCTCACCTTTAGTTCTCTGTGCCAGAGCGAAGCCTTCTTCTATCAGGAAGAAGAGTATCCACGCTGAAACACACAGATTACACATCAGCAGGTGTGCTATTGATTAAAACCTGCCGTAGTGAGCTGGAATAAACATAAAGATTAATGTGAATTTTTAAATATTCAAATATATAAATACAATTCATCAAACACTGCAAAACAAAGAAATCATCATTATGTGCTTCAAAGTCATCAACAGGAATAAAAACTGCGTGAGATGATTATAAATCAATTACAGGTGTTTTATAATGATCAACTTGTATTTATCTATTTGCAGCCCATAAAGTCGGATTATTTGTATCGTGGTGTGCTATAATTAAATCATGTCAAGCCATAAAACAGTTCTGTGACTTTGTGAGATAAAGAACAGGTTCACTTTTATACAAGCATGAGTTTAACTTTAACTATTCTCGTATGATTTCTGTAGTTTGTACTGAACATTAGAAGAACTGCTGATAGAAACGGTCTCACACAGTCCAGTGTGTGTAGTATTGTGAGGCTTTATTCCCACATTGTTTGATTTCTACTAGAAGTCAGCATATAATCTGTGTTCAGCATAACATTATTTCTCTAAATATTAACTTTAGACTTGGTTTGTAGTAGTTCACTGTTAGTTATGAGTAATAAAAAGCTTTTGGAAAGTTTAAACCGACCAAAATGACATTGTACATCATGACCTATAGTGAAGAAACAAAACTCTATAAACAGTCTAAAATTCAAAAAGCTTTTACAATCCTGTTGTTTCATCTTAATCACCACAAAACACCAGTCACCTGTAAAACATGTTTTTCAAAACAGTAATAAATATTTGCGTTGAAATAGTTTCAACTTATAATGGTGATTATTCAGATTTTAACTTTAAGAGGCTCAGATCTACACATGTTGTGTAGGTCTGAAAAAAACAAACAAACAAACAAAAGAAAACTGATCCACTGTAAACTTAAAATCAAAAGAAATTATTAACACCAAAACACCAAAGACGTTGTGCCAGGAGTGTAGGAAGAGAAGAACAGTACTTCAATCACGCCACAAAAACCTGTTTTTATTTTATCACCTTCAGTCTCTTACCAGTGGAACATAAACTACATAGGAATTATGAGTTAGTGGACACATCTTGGGAAATGTATAGACGTAGTTTTCCAATGTTGTCTTTAATATACGACAGTACGAACAGGACACACTCACATCACCGTCAGTACATTTGGTGAAAAATCACTCTGCTCACAAGGCACAAGTGATACTGAAGAGGCACAAAGCTGATTCTCTCGGGTTTGAATCCCGGTGTGAACAAACTTCCTCCACTCAGAGTTCCTTACACATGACCCCTAAAACTCTGACAGCTTACCTCAAGCACGAGTGAATACAAGCAAAGTGGAGTCATGCGGGCTGAGACATCGCTCGGGCCAAGGCGGTCTGCGTCAGTTGCTAGGAAACCACAGCAACTTGATGACAAATGGGCGACTTGAACACGGCAAATATGGACAAGGGTGGACAATACGGAATTTATGAAATGTTACTACATGAGCAATGCTGGAGGGAGGGGATGTGTGCAAAGAATGTGGGACCTGTGGTTCCTTTGAAACCCACAATCCAGGCTAACTAAGAAACACCTAGTGGCACGATGTTCTAACAATTCCAGCTACTATCACAACTAGAAATCAATGAAATACAACAACAGTTCTACGGCAAGGGAGTGCCAGCACGCTAGGTCATCGGGGGACGTCACCATCAACCCTATAATCCTGATGGGATTACCGAGCCCTAGTAGACTACGAACAGCCTCAATGAAAGAGCAACTGACTTGAGAAGCTGGCATACTGTACGGCAACAGCAGTCCCACAGGAGCCTGGATACAAGACGGACACAGTCCATAAGAACCAGTATCTTTCATGGAAAAGATGGTTAGAGATTCGAATAAAGGCAGCGTGGAGAGAAGTGAGCCAGCTGGCCGAGATACATAAAGTGAACCTGCTGAATAAAAAGGAACCTACTAAATCTACCGAGTTCTACATCCCTGAGACACTGGAACCTCCTAAACAGACATTGACAGCGAGCCACCCGGCTAAAGAGATACACCAAAGAGGTGGAAGCCAGGAGAATAAACAGGATGTTCTCTACGGAACCGGCTGAGGTGTACTCTCAATGGCACGGAAATAATAACAGCAGCAGGTCAGACCCACCAAGAGATGGAAAATTACTGGAAAGGCGTCTGGGAAAGAGAAGCATCAAACAACATTGATGCCCAATGGGTAGTGGACTTGATAACTGACCACAGGAACCTCCTAGAGCAAGAACCAGCGAACATCTCTGTGCCACACAGCCAAGAAAGAGTGTTGAAGATGAAGCATTGGAGAGCACCAGGCCCTGATATGATCCATACTGGCTGAAGAAGTAAATGTTGCTAGATAAAAGACTAGCAGGACGAATGAGCCAGCTGCTGAGGGATGGGAACCATCCACACTGGTTAATCCAGAGTAGAACAGCCTTCATCATGAAGGACCCTCAGAAGGGAACCAACCAATCAAACTGCCAGCTGATAACCTGTTTCTGTACAACATATCAGGCATCATAGCAGCTCCAGTGGTCCAGTTCATGAGGGAGGCACAGAAGAATTGGATCAATTCTAGAGGAGCCAAAAACACCGGTTACTGGTTGACAGAGTAGTTTCCAGAGACTGCAAGAACAGACGGACCAACCTGTGCACCGCCCAGATTGATTGCAAGAAGGTCTGTCCCACACACATAAGATACTGGACTGTCTGGAACTGAACAGGACACTACAGCCGTGGTCCCACCACACTTTTTTTGTTGGGAAGTTGTGGAGCGGGACCGATTTTTGTGTAGTACCACTGAAAAAGTTGTGGCTGGTACGGAAAAAAACGGGACCACCAGCTACGATTTTCCATCACCCCTCCGTTGAGGTACCGAGTACAGAGTGACGGGTCTGCGAGGAGACGACTTGCCCGCAATATTTGAAAATTTCATCGGCCGTAAACCCTCTTGTTGTTTACATACGCCCGCAACAGCGACTGCAGCTTAATAGCTCTCATAAAGAACTCCGTGGGATTGTGGAAGACGTTCACATCATGTGTGGCATATAGGGGAAGCACTATCACCACTGTGGGTCTGACACTCAACACCAGGATCGACTGACACTCACCACCAGCATCTAGAGTACTGACACTCAACACCAGGATTGACTAACACTCACCACCAGCATCTAGAGTACTGACACTCAACACCAGGATCAAGAGTACTGACACTTAACACCAGGATCTAGAGTACTGACACTTAACACCAGGATCTACAGTCCAAACCCTCACCACCAGAATCGACTAACACTGACCACTAGGATCTAGAGTACTAACACTCAACACCAAGATCTACGGTACTGACACTCACCACCAGGATCGACTAACACTCACCACCAGCATCTAGAGTACTTACAATCAACACCAGGATCTTGAGTACTGACACTCAACACCAGGATCTACTGAAACTCACGACCAGGATCTAGAGTACTGATGCTCAACACCAGGATCTACTGACACTCAACACCAGGACCTAGAGTACTGACACTCACCACCAGGATCTAGAGTAATGACACTCAACACCAATATGTATATATTTTGCTTGTTTTTTGTTTTATTTTTGTTTTAAATGAATAAAATAAACAATAAATGAAAAATGACAATACGTGAATCTACTGACACTCAAGACCAGGATCTAGAGTACTGACACTCAACACCAGGATCTAGAATACTGAAACTCACCACCAGGATCTAGAGTACTGACACTCAACACCAGGATCTAGAATACTGAAACTCACCACCAGGATCAAGAGTACTGACACTCAACACCAGGATCTGGGGTACTGACACTCAACACCAGGATCTACTGACACTCAACACCAGGATCTAGAGTACTGACAGTCAACACCAGGATCTGGACTACTGACACATCATGGTTTCCCACAGATGTCCACACCTCACAGCCGAGTCACAGCAGGTAACATGGAGAGACAAACTCCTACTGGGGTTGGACCACCACTAGATGGAGGAAGTGGCTGATATCGACAAGACCTACCGATGGATGGAAAATGCTGGACTGGCAGACACCACAGAGGAACAGGAACTGAGTACAAGGGCCTTTAAGGTCAGGGTCTACCACAGTAGCTCGGATCCAAGGAGCAGCCTGAGACTGTCCAGCACACGGGACCAGGGTGTAAAGCCAACATGGCTGAGGTTCTGCAGGACTTCAGCGTCCAGACAAACAGCTGCTGTCTCACCAGCTGGACATGGTGGTGCTCGATAGACAGTAGTGATAGACGTGTCAGTATACTGGCAGCAGCGCCAGAAAGACAGAACCAGAAACACTTGAGAAGCACCAGGTGCTGAATTAAACAGCTGGAACAGGAAGGAGCGCTTCTTTAGCACGACGGTGCTAATAGCAGTATTATAACATCATGCTAACGCTTCATGCGAATGAAGTGAAGTTTGTGATAACAAGAAATGGAGATGCTTTTAGAGATTTTCATTTCATATAAAGTCACCAAACAGTGGGAATTTCCAAGTGGTCACACGTCTTCAGGCTGAGTTTCAAACCGTTATTGAACGAGAAGATATCAATTAATTAATCTGCAGCCTGTGGGAGCTTAAAACAGAAAGAATGGACAGAAACACTGGATTAGAGCGGAAGACAAGACATGTGGACAAGACAGTGATAAGAGAGAGCATGAGAGAGAGAGAGAGGGAGAGGGAGAGGGAGAGAGAGAGAGAGAGAGAGAGAGAGAGAGAGAGGGAGAGGGAGAGGGAGAGGGAGAGGGAGAGAGAGAGACAGAGCATGAGAGGGAGAGAGAGAGAGAGAGAGAGAGAGAGAGAGAGAGAGAGAGAGAGAAAGAGGTGCAGCCTCTTCATTATTTCTCTCTTTTTAATTTTTGTGCTGAAGTAACATGTAGGGCTGTACACACACACACACACACACACACACACACACACACACACACACACACACACACACACACACACACACACACACACACACACACACACACACACACACACACACACACACACAGACACACACACACACACACACACACACACACACACACACACACACACACACACACACACACACACACACACACACACACACACACACACACACACACACGATTGATGGAGCTTCAGACTCTTCAGTTGGAAGTGCTTGATAGTTCCAGGTTGTGATGAGAGTCCTTCCTGATCCTTTGAGACAGCTTGTGTCTGCGTTCAGTTAGTGAGCAGAACTAAAGTTAGTTTATTATTATCTGGTTAATAATTTATTACTAGCTGGTTATTATCCGTTATACCTTTATTATTTGCTGGTTATCATCTGGTGACTAATATCTCTGAGCTCATTAACAGTTCGATGAAGCCAACGCAATACTGAGATTCCTTCATGTTGCCACAGTCCAGCACTGACGCAGAAACTGACTGTGTGATGAGACCGTCACGGTCCGGACATCAAACTGTGTTCAGGAAGATAGAAGCAGCAGGTCACAATAAAATCATTCATTCAGTTCCTCCAGTGTTCTCCTGCTGAGAGCACGTAGAGCTCTGCAGGTTTCTGCACTGTGAACATCCAGTGTGACGATGTGAGGAGACGCGTTTCCTCACATCGACGTGTTTTTATGAAGCAGCAGCTTCATAACTGACGACACTGAAACCTCACAAGCTGCAGTTCCTCTTAATCTGCCAGAAATACAAGAACGTGAAGAACTGATGCTTTTATTAAATGTAGAGGAAATATAATACTCAATGCACCTATTACATTCCTTTATTAAAGTATTACTACTATAAAGGAGTCACACATATTTAAATAACCTTTTTTTTTGGTTTAAGAATTTGACTTTCCTCCACTAGAGGGAGCTCACGTTACTCTGGACGGAGTCTACTACAGTTTGAGAATCAGTGTGTGTGTGTGTATGAATTTCATCATTCTCATCATTCTCATCATTCTCATCATTCTCATCACTTTATGAATTCATATCGATCGTATTGATCCACATCAGACCGCTGCAAGACTTCTTTTTTCTTTTTCGTTTAACTTTCTGCAATTTGAAACTCATCTGGAGCCACGAAACACGACGACGCTTTAAAAAGGAGTTCAGTGTGTAGAGTTTGCGTGTACCGACAGAAAGGCTGTTTTCATGAGGTTTCATGAGTAAAATGTGAAACAGGAAACTTTAGATCAATTTTTTTAGATCAATAGCCTTTGTTAAAAAAGAAAAGCTGTTTCAGCTGTTTAATAATAATTTTATTTATTTTCGGTTCTCCAGTTTAGTAATTTCACCTTTTTGAACAATTCTATTTTTCCCTTTTTAAAGTGATTTCAACAGTTTCGGTAATTTTACTTGCTTTTATTTATTTTCGCCATATAATCCGTTTTAGTTGTTTTTCGTTGCGCATTTTATTTTACTTTTTGGTTTTTTTAAATCAAAATATTTAACTATTTTAACTTATTTAATGCTTCACCCATTTTCATTCTTACCTGTTTCAATAACCCAGCCTCACTCTAAATTGTTTGGTGTGCTGTGGACTGACACACACACACACACACACACACACACACACACACACACACACACACACACACACACACACACACACACACACACACACACACACACACACACACACACACACACACACACACAATCAGCTGGGTAATTAATCAGATGTGAATATTTCGACTTGAATGAAGCAGGTATTTCTCTGATTGTGACTGTGTGCGTGCGTGCGTGCGTGCGTGTGCGGGTGTGTGTGGAGGTGTGTGGGTGAATGTGCGTGTGCACGTGTGTGTGTGTGTGTGCCGCTCCTCACACAGCAGAGCTTCATCTCGCTGACATGTTGTATTGAAGCGCTTCATGTCTCCTGATGGTTTTTATGGATTTCAAATACTCTCTGACCTCTTGTGTGGATGACCATGAATCCTGCAGGCTGCTTCACTGTTTCACTCCTTACTCTCCTCTCTCCTCACACTCCTCTCTCTCCACACTCCTCTCTTCTCCTCACACTCCTCTCTCCTCTCTCCTTACTCTCCTCACACTCTCTTTCCTCACACTCCTCTGTCTCCATACTCTCCTCTCGCCTCACACTCCTCTCTCTCCTTACACTCCTCTCTCTCCTTACACTCCTTACTCTCCTCTCGCCTCACACTCCTCTCTCTCCTTACACTCCTCTCTCTCCTTACACTCCTTACTCTCCTCTCGCCTCACACTCCTCTCTCTCCTCACACTCCTCTCTCTCCTTACACTCATCTCTCTCCTTACACTCCTCACACTCCTTACTCTCCTCTCGCCTCACACTCCTCTCTCTCCTCACACTCCTCTCTCTCCTCATACTCCTCTCTCTCCTCACACTCCTCTCTCCTCACACTCCTCTCTCTCCTCACACTCCTCTCTCCTCACTCCTCTCTCTCCTCACACTCCTCTCTCCTCACACTCTTCACACTCCTCTCTCCTCACACTCTTCACACTCCTCTCTCCTCACCACAGCAGATTCAAACCAGCCGTCTCCTCCAGCTGCTGCAAAGACCTTCAGGTGTGGAACCGACAGACTATCAGGAGGAGAGAGAGAGAGAGAGAGAGAGAGAGAGAGAGAGAGAGAGAGAGAGAGAGAGAGAGAGAGAGAGAGAGAGAGAGAGAGAGCACTGCTTCAGCCCACCTCACGGCGGGACGGAGGAGGACCAGAGGAGGAGGAGAGGAGGAGGAGAGGAGTACCAGAGGAGGGTAAAGAGGAGGACCAGAGGAGGAGGAGAGGAGGACCAGAGGAGGAAGAGAGAAGGAAGAGAGGAGGACCAGGGGAGGATAAAGAGGAGGAGGAGAGGAGGACCAGGGGAGGAAGAGAGGAGGACCAGGGGAGGGTAAAGAGGAGGAGAGGAGGATAAAGAGGAGGAGGAGAGGAGGACCAGAGGAGGATAAAGAGGAGGAGGAGAGGAGGACCAGAGGAGGATAAAGAGGAGGAGGAGAGGAGGACCAGAGGAGGACAAGAGGAGGATAAAGAGGAGGAGGAGAGGCCAGAGGAGGAGACAGAGGAGGAGGAGAGGAGGACCAGAGGAGGATAAAGAGGAGGAGGAGAGGAGGACCAGAGGAGGATAAAGAGGAGGAGGAGAGGAGGACCAGAGGAGGACAAGAGGAGGATAAAGAGGAGGAGGAGAGGCCAGAGGAGGAGACAGAGGAGGAGGAGAGGAGGACCAGAGGAGGAGACAGATGAGGAGGAGAGGAGGAGACAGAGGAGGAGGAGAGGAGGACCAGAGGAGGAGGAGAGGAGGAGCTGGATGGACACTGAATGGACTCAACCTGAGAGAAGAGCGTGTCGTCACGGAGAGCCGCTGCTCAGCGCCTCGTAACGACGCCGTGTTTTCCTCCAGCAATGAAACACACTCATCTTCTAAACATCTAGAAATCCGAGCAGCTTCAGACTGAGTCGAAGCTCCGGAGGACGAGGCGTCGCGCCGCCGCTCGGGTCTCACTCCTCACCTCTGAGCATCTCCTCTCTCGGTGCGAGTCCACGCTGGACCAGAAGCAGCTCTCTAAACACGCCCTCCCGCGCTGCTCATCGCGGAGCCGCGAAGACCTTCAGCAAATCCAACTTTTCTCCTCCGGCAGCAGTAAATCCATGACGCGGAGCTGCGCTCCGGGAAGCCGCGGCACCGACGACCCGCGTTCCTCCTCCGAGACCCGCTCAGCTCTGGAAGCAAGGACAGGGAGCTGAGAGCCTTCAGCCTGGAACCATCCTCATCCTCATCATCCTCATCATCGTCCTCAGCAGCAGCAGCAGCAGCTTTCAGCCCGAGCAACGAGGAGAAGACATGTGGAGGAGAAAGGAACGAGCCTGACGCGCAACTGAGAAGAAGAGGGAGAGGGAGGGATCCAGAGGGGAGAGAGAGGAGAGAGAGAGAGAGAGAGAGAGAGAGAGAGAGAGAGAGAGAGAGAGAGATGGAGGAGGAGGAATAGCCTCTGTCTGCTCTCCTTCGTGTTTGAACTGACAAACTGTTCGAGGCTCATTAAAGAGAAATCAGACTGAAGTTAAAAACCAGAAACAGATTCAACTTCAGTTTAACAAATAAAAGCTTGAGAGACAATCTCACATTTAAAAAGTGCAGCCAGTGAAATGAGCTGGGAGGATGAGAAACACATTACCTCATATAATAACGAGAACTGCATGACGATAAAAGACAGGACTCAGTTTTGTTTCACTTTAATCTTCCATGAGACAAACTCTCTCTTTTTGATCCGGTTGGAGAAACAATATTCTTTATTGTGAATAAATGATTGTCTGTTTTCATTAATAGGAAATAATTTGGTATTTTTGTTGAATGATTTTTTGTTTGAGAAATAAAAAAAAAGAAATGAACTTGAGTTCGGTAATTAATCAAAGTTCAGATCTCCAGTAACCCAGTTAGAGTTTTTAATTTTATTGTAATGTGGGAGTCAATTTATAATCTGCAGATTATTTAAAATCAAATAAAAAAGCAGCTTCGGGCAGGTTGAGTGAATAAATCAATCAACTGATAAATGATTAAATAAAACGGAAGAATAACGAATGAACTGGTGTGAAAATTCTGAATGTTTCAGCTTTTATTCTGTCACTCTGCCAGAATACTCTGAGCTACACACACACACACACACACACACACACACACACACACACACACACACACACACACACACACGCTCTACAATCCTCTGTGTGTGTGTGTGTGTGTGTGTGTGTGTGTGTGTGTGTGTTGCTGGAGGGGGGCCCCCGGGACCCCCAGGTATATAAAAGGCAGTTTAATTTCACCGCTGCTACAAATTTAGGTAATGAGAGAATCTAAAGACGATTATTGAGTTTCTCCCTCCAGCTTCCTGAAACAAAACCAACATTCTTGGAGAGCAGATCCTGGGAGGAGGAGGAGGAGGAGGAGGAGGAGGAGGAGGGATTATATTCTGTCTGTTCCTGAGCTGAGTGGAGGAGAGACTCGGGCTCCGTTTACAGGACAACGTGGACAGTGACACCGACTCGGTGGCTTCAGAGAAGCACTCGAGGCCCCTTGGGCAGTGACGTCAGCCAGCCGCTGAAAAAAAAAAATCTTTTTCGGCAGGACAGTTCATACTCCGATAAGAAGCTGCCGAACACACAGGCCACGCCCCCGCACCGCAGGCCACGCCCCTCGCAGCAGCCACACGTCTGTGATGCGGCGTTTAAACTTTTCAACTGCACAGCTTATTTCTGGTCTCCAGTGCTTTCAGAAACACATTTCTCTGAACTGTTTCAGTCATAAAGAGTTTTTGTCTGAGCGCCATGTTAGTCCGGTTTTAACTACAGGAGCTGACAGCTGTTCGTGATGCGTTCAGGTGCATCACGTAAGTCTGCACGCCGACATTTTAACGAGCTGCGGCGCTCGTACAGTAGCGCTGTTACAAGCTAAATATGATTAAAATATTATCGATAGTCATGAGCGAACTAGAACACGCATGCGCAGCACACGGCAGTGCAGAAGTTTCGGCAGTGGGGCTCCTACACAGTTCGGCCAGGGCGGTTGGCACAGCCCAAACAAATTCCTTCGGCCAGAAGGAGCTGGAAGAAGGAAATGACGTCATTTTGTTCGGCAGGACCTCGCACTGCCGAACTTTCGTCTTGTTCTTATGGAGTATGAAGAGGCCTTTACTCGCACATGAGCAGAAGAACTATTTACCACGGCGGTGGTGCACCAGCGTCTGTCTCTGCAGGGAGGAGTCACCAGCGTGAAAGAAAACAACAACATTGAAAAAGTGACGGTTACAGAGACTCCAAGGACCGTCATCGTGTAGCAACGTCCAACACAACGTTGAGCGTGTCACGGGCTGTGGGTGTGGGGTGAACGGGGAGTGAAGGAAAGTCGCCCACAGCAGCTGAAGCAGAAGAAAACTTTATTGTCAACCTCATTACAGAAACTTCAACATTCATTTGTAAGCCAGATGAAGAAAATCCAATAAATTAAACTCAGTCACACCTAATCAATCATTAAAAAAAGTGCAAACAACGTGAAAGGCCTGAACAGAGTGGTGGCTAATGGACATGGAGGGACAAGTTGACTTTAGTTGAGATGAATCTGCAGCATCAAAGTCCACAGTGATCCAATCAGCAGTCAGGAAGATCAATCAATACTCAGCAGGACGTCGCCACCTTGTGGTCCAACTGAGAACAACCAACAGGAACATCACAACTCCTGGTATGGAGGTGTTTCTCCACTGGACAGAGACACTGTGTGGACAGAGACACTGAGTGGACCAAAACACAGTGAGTGGACAGAAACATGGTGAGTGGACACATACTCAGAAGACAGAGACACTGAGTGGACAGACAAATTGTAAGTGGACAGAGACACTGAGTGGACAGAGACACTGTGAGTGGACAGAAACACTGTGAGAGGACAGAAACATGGTGAGTGGACACACACTCAGAGGACAGAGACACTGAGTGGACAGACAAATTGTAAGTGGACAGAAACACGGTGAGCGGACAGAAACACGGTGAGTGGACAGAAACACGGTGAGCGGACAGAAACACTGAGTGGACAAACACTCAGAGGACAGAGACACTGAGTGGACAGACAAATTGTAAGTGGACAGAGACACGGTGAGCGGACAGAAACACGGTGAGTGGACAGAAACATGGTGAGCGGACAAAAACACTGAGTGGACAAACACTCAGAGTGGACAGAAACACTCAGAGTGGACAGAAACACTCAGAGTGGACAGTGTGAGACTGGTTTGTTATCCCGTTGAGCTGAAGTGTGGATCAGACAGAAAAGTGCAGCCGTCCCAGCAGGACTCGTCTCCACGGCCTTGTTCCAGCGCCTGTTCTTCTAACGCCGCCATGAATAAATCAAACGGGACATAAATATTTCACTTCTGACTCCAGGACAGAAAAATATCAAAAAGAAACGTTTTGGGGTGAATGAGGCCCGATAATAGGAGCCTGGCAATGATTCTGAGTGGGAGTGTGTGAAGGGGGAGGAGCCTGGGTGGAAGGGGGAGGGGCACGGAGCAGGGGGGTGGGGTGGGGTGGGGGGTCTCCCATGATGCATTGCTCTTCCTTCACATGGCATCAAAGTGGAAACGATGAGCTTCCTGCCTCTTCTCTCTGTCGTCCGCTTTCTGAAACACACACACACACACACACACACACACACACACACACACACACACACACACACACACACACACACACACACACACACACACACACACACACACACACACACACACACACACACACACACACACACACACACACACACACACGTCAAAATTCTGACTTAAATTTTAGAATCCTGAATTTAATCTCAGAATTCTAAATAAAATGGAGTAATTCTGAATTCACTCGTAGACATTCTAAGTTTCAGATATTTTGTTTTGAGAAGTTTGTTTCCGCGGTGATTCTGAAACTGCGACTCTGAATACTTCTTTCAGCCGCTCTTCTTCCTGAACGCACGATACTTTTTTTAGATCGTCTGACTTCATGAGATTGCCGTTATGCCCAGCACCACACATTTGGAATTTGACACCATCCTCATGGACTTTCCAGCTGCTGACATGCTCAGAGCGGAAAGACGGAGACACGATGAGCTCGGACTGTGGAAAGGGTTAGCGTTAGTCTAACCCGAACCTGAAGCTGTGTGTGTGTGTGCGCGTGTGTGTGTATGTGTATGTGTATGTGTATGTGTGTGTGTGTGTGTGTGTGTGTGTGTGTGTGTGTGTGTGTGTGGTGTGCTATCCCTGAGGCTCAAGCTGACAAAACAGCTCAAACAAGCAACGAGCTGCAGTCCACCACCACCACCACCACCACCACCACCACCACCACCGTGACCGGCCAGGTACGTTATGAACATTTGGGATTTTCCGTTCGTTAATCTCATCACTGTAAATTTGTCTATTCTCCAACCTAATCATAACCTCTATTCTTTGTGCACCCATGTATTACCAAGCAAGTCACAAATGCTATGAGGAACAACATTCGTATTCAGATTAACAAATATTAGGGAATTCAGTTACGTTCCAAGTGACATTGCCTTGTTAGTTTTCAGAAACGTTTTGCGTTTACGCTGCAAACGTAGACCGGAAACGATGCAGTTAGTGTGTCATGGCGCCATTGCTTGAGAACAATACACTGTAAACATTGAGACAATGCAGAGGAAGCAACATGGACAGATGATGAATTGGACGCCGTTAGAGGTGAATCTATATATATAAAACTATACTACGGACTGGGAGTAGTACCACAAGGGAGGCCGCCATGTTTGTCACTCGTGCATGAGCAGAAGAACTATTTATTACGGCGGCGGTGCACGTGGTGCAACAACAGCGCTCTGTAGCCGCAGGTTGTCTGTGGAGGAGGGAGTCAGGGGCGTCAAAGAAAAGCTTTCATGTAAAAAGACCTTCAATTTACAACTGATGGCAAAGTTCTCTCTTTTATTCTGAAACGTTTGGAAACCAAATGTGCGTGATTCTATTTGGTCAATTATATCTTTATTTATTTCTCACTCGCTGGTTTCTGAGTCAAAACTTAAAAGATTTATTGCGGATTCTAAAAGGGTTAAAAATAGTATTTAAAACAACCTAATGATAGTTACCTCAATAACCAGTTTATCTACCACAAACCTGGGTTAACCCAGACAATGATGTGAAAAGTAATTCATTGGTTTTATTCTTAAAAGTGAACGAAATAAAATGAATAGTTCCCTAAATACCTGTCCAGCATTTCACCCACACTGCGGTCTCTGTAGGAAATTGGCAGTTTTAACATCATGAATTAATTCTCGCATATTATGGAACTTTAGAGAGAACCTGTGTACAATAGTGACTCCTGAGCACCGAATCACGTTTGTGACAGGATGTGGGTGAAGAAGACTCGGCTCAGGACGTCCTCCAGATCCCCAGTCCAGCCACGTGTCGGTCATCATGACCTGGAACAAAGGCTTCTGTTCCTGGGCTTAATCTACACAACGAGCTGAAACACTGGGACTGAAACGCACATTTGAAGTGTTTCAGAAGCCGTTTCTTGAGCTGGATGTTCGGAAAATGTGGCCGGAGGGCCAGTCGTTGAAAAGAAACGTGGACTGAGGGTTTCCACACCGTGTGTCTGCTGTTCCAGTATGGAGCCGTTCTCTGGTGTGTGGAAGCAGGACAGGATACTGAAAATGGAAATGTTGAAGGATTTTGCTGTTTGGTTTAAAAGTTACATTTCATGGCATTTTATTGGGTATCTGTAATCGTTGGTATTATTAGGAATGTTCTTTATTAAATTCTTTAGCACCACTGATTTATAATGTTTTGTTCAGTAAAACAAACCAGTTTTGACTACATGAGGCCACGGCCACTTCAGAGGCTGTTGTACTTTAAAGTTGCACATTTTATCAGATATTTTGACTCTTTAAATGTTCGTACGGGACTGAATGGTTTGAGAAGAGTTTTTGGCAGCACTGATTAACATGTTTGTCTGGTAATACTTCATTGTAAATAGTTCTGACTGCAGTAGGCGCCTGTACAATCATTAAGATTTAGAATAAGGATGTTCTTGTTTGAATGTTAATACTGTATAATGTTTTCATTTCAGATGTGTTCAAATTATTTCATTTTAAAAGTAGACCCTGTTAAAAATACAACATATTCATAAAAGAACAGTGGTGTAGATGGTAGCTTAACTATCATGTAAAGATTACTTAAATATTACTCCAAACAAAGTAAAGAAAACCTCGTTAATTAATCCTGAAAATCTACATTTATTTACTTGGGTTTTGTAAGTAGATGCAAAGGTACTCTTAAGTCCAATGTACTATCAAACAGTGAGTACATTTTGTGTCGAAGACAGAAAATCTCCAGTAATGTTTACTTGAGTATTCTTGCTGTCAAGTAAACTTTATTTGAATATATCCTAAGTAACATTTACTCCGAATTTCCGTGTGGAAATTTTTCCCTCGTTTTTTCTAACTAAACGTCACTCAAAGTATTTTCAGTGTCGGAGACGTTGAGCCTGAATACACCGCAGGGACGATGCTAAATGCTACATGCTACATGCTAACCTCCAGAATCCTGCAGGGAACAGAGATCCTGCAGCGTCAGCAGAATTTAAAATCTCTGAGTGGTTGTAGATTGAGATTAAAGGCTTCAAATGGACCAGAATGTACTCAATGGATTTCAGGGTAGATGTTTTAAACACTTGGTTATTATTATACTAAGTTGTGACTGAGCATGAGCCATCTGAGTGGACGAGTGCCACTCATCAGAAACTCTGTAGTCCTGACCAGGCTGAGCAGGTTCACAGTAACAACCAGGAGTTCTGCTGCTGTCAAACAGTCGCATATTAAATCAGATCCCTTCATTTACTGGAGACACGTCCAGACCTGCTGTGTATTTAAGCTCCTTTTTCACTGCAGCATAAACTAATTCACCGGAGAAAAAGTGCTGAAGTATCATGATCTCTTTTAAGGAAGTGCAAGAAAAATATTTATCTTAATTAAACTTCTGGTGGAAGTTTATCTCAATAGAGTTAAAAAGGTTAAAAAAAAAAAAAAAAAGGTCATTTTAATTATGTAAATGAACGTAGTAAATATGAGGTCCCACTGTTTGACAGGTCCGAGCAACAAGGAAAGTGTTGTGATGCTCAGACAGCGAGGGGGAACTGAAGAGTTCAGTGTGATGCTGCAGGTTCAGTCGCAGCTCGGCAACAAGCCGACAGACCTGCAGCGTTTCTGAGAAGGACACGTTGCTTGAATCAGAGCGCTGATTCCTGCAGCAACAGGCGACTCTACATCTCCTCCAGTGACTCTACAGTCCCTCTGCAGCAGTTCCCGCTTGTTTAATCTAATTTTATTCTCATTCCGCAGCAAGCGTCTTTCAGTCTCCCAGCTCGAGGTGACAAATGTGACATTTAAGTGAGGAATTTAAACTAAACTACAACCTGCATCCCCTGCAGAGTAACTGTCACTGCAGCTGATAAATGTTGAGTTTACGACCCCTCGGAAAAATAATAAATATGATAATAAATAAAATAATAAATAAAAAAAGGGGTTGGGCTCATTTACTTTCACTGCCGGTGCTGCTGTTTGATAGCTGGAGAGAACGCCAACAGAGCAGCGCCGTGATGAAAGTGGTGGGAAAAGATGGAAACGGATGAAATGACAAACACGTGGACAGAACAAGTGGCTGAAGAGCACGGAACAGCCGGCATTTCTAAAAATGCTAAAAACAAAGAAAATGTCGAGGTCTTAAAAAGCCGTTTGTAAATTCTATAGATTCAACACAAGATCATTTTTTTGTTAAATATAGCAAAACAAGACGGGACTTTCAGAGCAGTGTTCTGTTCAGTTTAAAGTTTGAACATGTTTCAGTCTCCAGATGAAGTTCATACGGTGGTGAAGCCGCTCTGTCAAACCCAAAACAATTGATAATGAGATGGTCCAGCGTTATTTGTAGATCGGTGCCTGTTGTAGTTTCCCCACCACTGCTAACAGAGGGAAGACGCTACAGCCAGCGGGACCTCATGACAAGCTGGGAATCCGTCTGTAATGAGGAAAACCAGCCTCCTCTGATTATTCACTCAATGGAGCTGGTTTTGTATTTAAAGTGAGGAAGTGAATCTTCCTGAACGTCCTGATGTTGACTGATCTGCTGTGTCCAGCCGGAGGGCAGCAAACCTTCAGCCCGTCTATTCTCTGCGGTCAGGTCCAGCCTTCATCCATCTTCAAAGATGCAGCGTCTCATATTGATTGATGTGCTGGTTTTTGTGCCTCTACTTTAATGCAACATGTTTTTGGGGAGCAGGTGAATTGATGTGATGTTTTCTTTCGTCTGGATCCACCGGCCGGGTTACAGTGGAAGCCCCGTCTAATTGAGTGTCGGGGGGAAACCACCAACTGGTGTCCTGACACCGGAACGGCCATTAAGCAGCAGAACATTGATTTGTGTCCATCGAAAGGTCCCGGGGACACAGCGGAGGGTCTGCGTCTGGAAGCCAGTGCTGTTAATGTCAGATAATTAACATCAGCCCAGATTGATCACATCCGCCATGTTGCACCTTTTATTTCCAACGCAGGGTCCCGTGAGCTCAAATACATCTACCAGACATCGCAAGTTTATTGCAATGCCAACATGTGCGGAAAACACAGAAACACTGCTGGGATTATTTCACACAGGACAGAAACACATAAACCAGGAGTGTCAAACACTTTTTAATTCAGGAGCCACAAACAGCCTATTTTCATCTTGAGCGGGCTGGAACGGGAAAATACTGCCATAATAACGTCTAAACTTTAGAGTTTTTCTTTGTTGTGGCTCAGAGTATATGTGATGAAAATGTCTATATTTTCACAAAACAAAACATTTACTACAGAAAATGATGGCAATCTCAACATCAAGCCAATTTTAATGAAACCTTCTAGTGCAAAACACAGTGAAATGTCCAGAAAACATCTCTCGCTGTTGCGTCGTGGGTGTTTTTACAAACTCCATCTGGCAGCCTGGCTTTCACGCTTGTTTACTAGTTTGATAGCAACCAAGTCGCTAGCGTTCATGGCAGCATCACCAATACCTCAGCTTGGGTTTCAGTGTTGTGTTGAGTCGCTACTCTTAAGAAATCTGATATATTTGATAAAAAATGTACAATTTGCTTGGTGGTTTGGCCAGATTGGAGCCTCTTGAACAGCTGGTTTCGGCCCACAGACCTTATGTTTGACACACCTTAACCCAAACCAACGAAAAAAGAGCAGAAATAATAAACACAGGGCTCATCTGGTGTAAACTAGGGGCAAGAGAAGAAGCACTGTCAAGCATAAAGACTTGAACATCGTCTGCATAGAGTGTATGGTCTTCATCAGGATGCCTGCGTGTCTCAATACGACTGGCTGAGGTTAGATCACACCGCTTCACAGGCTGTGCGAGCCTGTTGCCCCGGTGCTGCTGCCCTCTTATCTGACTTCGTTATTAGATGAGCAGATACCTGAGGCGGCCGCGCAAACACATAGAAATGCCAAATGTCAATCAGTGGCTTCTCCCTGACCTTACCGGGTGAAAACCGAAGGGAGAGGATCAGACATTAGACTCTGGTCACACACACCAGATCAGAAGAGAAAGACATGCTACCTATTATCTTTAAATGGTTGTAAGACAAACCCTGACGATGTGTGTGGTGCAAAGTGTTACATCAAGTATCAAAGGTTTTCTCAGATATTCAACTTTAAAGTCAAATTCTGCTTTTGCACCACAGGAGCTCCACTCAAGTCACAGGAACCTTGTATGTTTTGATCAGTGGGATAAGAGTCTACCTGGAACTCTGAGGTGATCCCCTCCCCTGGTAAAGTGTTGGTACTTTGTAAAGCTTGGGAAACTTTAAAGGCGTGTCGTCTTTAATTGACTTCTTGCTGCATTGTATTTCACCCTCATATTTAAAAATCGTTTTTCTTCCTTTATCTCCATTGTGCTTTGCTCAAATAAGCCTGTATGTATTTTACCAACGTTTCGCAAAAACTATTGACCCAAATTACAGGAACTCTTCAGGGATGATTTGTCATCATCCCAGGACCAGTCGATTCGGGGTTGGGACTGAGCAGCTCCTGGAGAAGTGAGATATTTACTCTGATGTGGACACACAGGAGGTCCGCTGTGAACTGTCAGTCAGGGCTGCATCATGGATGCTGCTGCAGCAAGGAAGCTGTCATTAGCCGCCGGTTAGCACGCTGCTAACTCCGCTCTGGAGCTGGCAGCTAATATCTCGGTTTGGCAAGACTACAGAAAGGTGTGAGCGCATTGACTCGGGTCGTGGTTTACCTGTGTGCCCTGCTCAGTGATGCCTATCTGACAAGCTAGTTAGCATCGATATGAGCTAACGGCTAACAATGCTAACTCAGTTCTGCAAAGACATTTGGAGTTGGCGAAGGTATGCGCGTCAAAATAAAACTTTCAGAATATGGACTGGGAGACATGACACTCTGCTGATTGTCCAGCCACTGAGCATGTGCACAACTACTGGCTACTACGGCTGTAGTGTATACGCACAGTAGCAGCGTTTCAGAAAAGTTTGGTGTTTCCTCGTTTCCACTGGGAGAGGGTCGGAGCGTTTCCAAGAGTTCTACCTTGGGAGGCATTTTCAAAAAGTTGCATTTTCAGTGGAACCACGCAACAAAAGTTTTATTTATTGGAACAACGTAGTGATGTAAACGGGGCCTGAGAGCGCCTGGATGTCGGTTACCACATCCAAGGAGTGCGGTGTGATCCAGGGGCACTACACATCAGGTGTGAGCGCTGGCTGTTCCAGGGGAAGGCGTGCAGCGTTCCAGTGTGAACGCCGGGACTGTCTGTCACTCTGTCAGGCAGTAAAAAGCCTTTCACATCCTGTCTGCCTGCTGGATGAGTGAGATCTCGCCTGCGTCCCGACATGACAGACTGACGACAACCAGCCCAGTGTCCTTTTTGGAGAACCAGCAGCTTCCACTCCACTGTGCAGTGAACCTGAAGAGCTGGATCAGCTTTCTTTCTGCATATTTACAGTGTTGGTGCACGTTACCTCTGCTTCCTGTGTAATCAAGTATCAAACAAAGACAAACCTCCACAGAGGAAGAAACTCAGGCTTCACACTGTAAGTTTGGTTCATGCAAACCACCATCAGCTGCTCCAACCTTTACTTATCATGATGTGCTCCAAGTGGAAGACAAACGAGACTGGTGTGAAATTACAACGATCTGCAGTGTCACAGCTGCTTTCAGAAAATAAACCAGTAAAAGCCAATAAAAGTTACATCGAACTGTTGTGATTCTAAAAGAAACAAATATATAAGAGAACCAGAGCGGGCACTCGGTAAAGCGCATACCTTCGCCAACACCACATTTGTCACCATGGAAACAAATGGACTTACAAGGTTATTTGATCCACCACACCACTCCATCCATCATTTGTTATTGGTCACATGTATTGCATCTTGTTATCACTGTTTGACACTGACGCACACACATTTTACACTTTCTGTGAGCTTCCTGACCTTTGACCCCCAACCGCTAACCAGGATAACGACGTCACTGCATCATGTGTCGCGTCAGAGGATAGGTCATCGAAAACGGAACCTTTCAGTGTTAGTTTGACATCAATTAAATCAAAACTGAATGTGTTATGATGAGCATAGATTTTGACCTTTAGACAAAAATCATCAAGCAATACTTGTCTGTAAAAGGAAAAACAATAAGAAAACAACAATAACATCAAAAAACAACAACAAGCATGAGCTAATTTCCATTGTTAGTTGTTCCTTCTTCACAGGTTCCAGGGCCTGCTCCAGAGGCTGGCCTCCGTTGCAGAGCTGGTCCTGGTGCTGCCCGTCTCAGGGAGTGCTTTCTGTGATGGCCTAAATAAGACCAGAACCAGGACCAGCTTGGCCCCGGAGGGAACCCCGTCATCAATAATGATGATAAAGACAACTGGCCTGGCACACACTTCCTCAGAGAATTTACAAGATTGTTCGCAAAAGCGGTTAAACTTATGTTAATTAAGTTATTAGCTGCATTTAGATTAGGCGTGTTAAAAAAAAAACAAGCCTAGCTTTTTGATTTTATTTGTATTTTGAATTGGATATAAGTTACACAGTTTACACTTTACTTTGAAGACTTATTATTTTCATGCTTGAATGATTCTTGCAAAATGATGCATATCTGTTTACCGTTAAGGCAATTTACTTTTATACAAAATTCTAAATTAAAACAGCACCAAATGAGCCATGCTGTGTGTTGTGTCTTGCTGTCAGTATTTTTTCACGTCAGGTTTCTGTGTAGCGCTGTGGTGGAGAAAAGCCTTGACTGAAAAATTAGTGGGCCTCACCAAACTAATCTTTCATTTCTGAAAATAATTAGGTTCAGTCTTCGGCCATCAGCACCCCCTGTTGTCCAATAATTGTCATTTCTATTTATTTTGCTTGGCCAGGGAAAGAATTGAATTATATTAGTGTTTCTCAACCTCAACAATCTCAGTGGCCCTGCTGCCAACATATTTTTTTTTTTAGAGGAAATTACACAAATAATCATGTAATAATAATCATAAACAATCTCTGCAGTATGAGGATGTTGTGTTAATTCCTATTCTTTTATGTTACTTGAACTCACCACTGGCGAATTGGCATGTGACTGGCTGAGAATGGAGAAGGGGGGGAGGGTCAAGTGAGCATGAGGAGAGTGCCTGTGTGTGTGTGTGTGTGTGTGTGTGTGTGTGTGTGTGTGTGTGTGTGTGTGTGTGTGTGTGTGTGTGTGTGTGTGTGTGTGTGTGTGTGTGTGTGTGTGTGTGTGTGTGTGTGTGTGCGCGCAAGCGGCTGGAGGAGAATGAGGAGCAGCTGGTTAATCTTTGCCTGTTCTCTTCAGTAATAAAGCGGCTTCACAGACAAGAAACTCGTCTTCCTTTCCAACATCCTGCAGGACGCTACAACAGTAACGCTACAACAGTAACGCTACAATAGTAACGCTACAATAGTAACGCTACAACAGTAACGCTACAATAATGCTACAATAGCAACGCTACAATAGCAACGCTACAATAGTAACGCTACAACAGTGACGCTACAACAGTAACGCTACAATAGTAACGCTACAATAGTAACGCTACAATAGTAACGCTACAACAGTAACGCTACAATAGTAACGCTACAATAGTAACGCTACAACAGTAACGCTACAATAATGCTACAATAGCAACACTACAATAGCAACGCTACAATAGTAACGCTACAACAGTGACGCTACAACAGTAACGCTACAATAACGCTACAATAGTAACGCTACAACAATAATGCTACAATAGTAATGCTACAATAGTAACGCTACAACAGTAACGCTACAACAGTAACACTACAATACTAACGCTACAATAGTAATGCTACAATAGCAACGCTACAACAGTTATGCTACAACAGTAACGCTAAAACAATAACACTACAATAGTAACGCTACAATAGTAACGCTACAATAGCAACGCTACAACAGTTACGCTACAACAGTAACGCTACAACAATAACACTACAATAGTAACACTACAATAGTAACACTACAACAGTAACGCTACAACAGTAACGCTACAACAGTAATGCTAGAATAGCAACACTACAATTTGTAGCATTACAATTGTAATGCTGCAATAGTAACATACAATAGTAATGCTACAATAGTAACGATACAATAGTAATGCTACAACTGTAATGCTACAACAGTAATGCAACAACAGTAACGCTACAATTTGTAGCATTACAATTGTAATGCTGCAATAGTAACGCTACAATAGTAACGCTACAATAGTAACGCTACAATAGTAACGCTACAATAGTAACACTACAATTGTAACGCTACAATTGTACTGCTACAACAGTAACGCTACAACAGTAACGCTACAATTTGTAGCATTACAATTGTAATGCTGCAATAGTAACGCTACAATAGTAATGCTACAAATAAATAAATAAATGGACTCACTTATATAGCGTCTTTTTGCTGACAACAGTCCCAAAACACTTCACATAGCTCATCACATTCACCCATTCACACACCATTGGTGAAAGGCACTGTTGCTCCAATGGGGGCAGCTTGGGGTTCAGTGTCTTGCCCAAGGACACTTTGGCAGGTAGGCAGGCAGAGATGGCAGAGATGGGAATTGAACCTGCAACCTTCCAATTGGGAGATGACTGCTCTATCAACCACGCTATGCCGCCCATATAGCAGCATAGCTCGCTATTTGGGCGGCAATAGTGAAGCTACAATAGTGAAGCTACAACAGTGACGCTACAATAGTGAAGCTACAATAGTGAAGCTACAATAGTGAAGCTACAATAGTAAAGCTACAATAGTAAAGCTACAATAGTAAAGCTACAATATTAAAGCTACAATAGTGACTCTACAATAGTGAAGCTACAATAGTGAAGCTACAACAGTGACGCTACAATAGTGAAGCTACAATAGTAAAGCTACAATAGTAAAGCTACAATATTAAAGCTACAATAGTGACTCTACAATAGTGACTCTACAATAGTAAAGCTACAATAGTAAAGCTACAATAGTAACGCTACAATAGTAAAGCTACAACAGTAAAGCTACAATAGTAATGCTACAATAGTAACGCTACAATAGTAAAGCTACAATAGTAACACCAAAGTGGCACACAGATAAACCACTACCCGATGCGCTCACACTGGTGCTTCTGGATACTTCCAGAACCGAGGTATTAGCTGCCAGCTCCAGAGCGGAGTCAGCAGAGCAGCTTCCGTGCTGCAGCCCTGACTGACGGCGCACCGTGGAGCTCCAGTGTGTCCACAACAGAGTAAAAATCGTACCTCTCCAGGGGTCGTTTGATCCCAAAATCTAATCGATTGGTCCTTGGATGATGACAAATCCCCCAGGAAGATTTTGTGCAATTCCAGTCTGTAGTTTTTTGTGAAAAGTTGGTCAAATCCATACATAGACACATACAAACCAATAAATACCCTCGGATATAAACATAATGCTGGCACCACATAAAAATCTTGTGAGACTGAGCTGATTTATATTTAAAAGATAAAAAAAAAAAAAAAAAAAAAATATATATATATATATACTGTTGTTGTGTAAATGATTCTCCTGTGTTCATGCAATACATAGTGGAAAACAAATATTGCACACATGCACGCACACGAGCTCGGTGTGTGCTACGCAGCAGAAGTGTAAAACTATTTACTACTTTCCAACAAGTAAATTTCCTCTGGAGACACAAAACATGTTTTAGCTTTAAAATCCATGGTAAATTGATTTCACCTGTATAGCGTTTTTCCACCTGCATCCATCTGATTGAGAGACGAGCCGCTCTACTACCCGAGTTACTAGAGAAATGTCACATTGGTCATACTAAACTGAGAGATTAGACTCCTCTTGAAACACAATGTGGTGAGCAAATGATAAAACATTTATTATTGCTGTATCAGCCAGTGAAAGCTTTGTGAAGCCATTATAGAGGGGCAGTAGAGTCACTACGGAGTCAGTACAGAGGGACTGTAGAGTCAAATGCGGCTCCACAGCTGCAGGTTGCGGACATCTGCTCGATGCTCCATTCTTTCGCTCGCCTTTTTTTCTTTTCTTTCACATTGAGCATCAGTTCAGATGAAACTGATGCTCACACCCACGCCCCCAAAAATAGGGCAATTAGAGTGCTTGTGTGTGTAACCATGCACACACGGTATCCTGCGTTTGGACACACTCGCTCACATTAAGCGCACATGCTCATGGAACAGATGGCTTAGAGAAGATGCCAGAAACTTCCTGCTCGGCTCAGAGTGTGCAGACAGAGGACGAGGAGGGAAAGACACACACAATAAGGTGTACGTTAAAAGATGGGATGCACAATTTAACTGTGTCTGTTTTACTTCGGTTGTGGCATCAGTAACCTTGAAACTCATCTATGAGTCGACTCATCTATAGGACCCTTGACGTCTTTTCAGAGCTGAGGACATAGTTGGGGTAACACCCGGGTCAGGCGAGGGGACAATGCATGCTGCAGGCCAAGTAATGCTGTGTGTGTGTGTGTGTGTGTGTGTGTGTGTGTGTGTGTGTGTGTGTGTGTGTGTGTGTGTGTGTGTGTGTTTGTTTGTTTGTTTGTGCGAACACCTAGCCCAGGAGTGGCTGGGGCACAAAATGCTCATGAACACATGCATGGGGTCCCTGGAGGGCGTATCAACAGCAGTAATGAACAGCAGGTCCACCATGGTGAAAGGACAGAAGACGGCAATTATAGAGGAGCGTCCCTCCAGGTTGTGGCCCGGGAAGACAGACATGAAGTGTGTGTGTGTGTGTGTGTGTGTGTGTGTGTGTGGGGTGGGGGGGTCTCGGTGGGAGGCTGGAGGACTGCAGGATGGGGACAGTGAGACCCATCTGCTGCTGGTTCCACTAATCTGCGCGCGCACACACACACACACACACACACACACACACACACACACACACACACACACACACACACACACACACACACACACACACACACACACACACACACACACACACACACACACACACACACACACACACACACACACACACACACACACACACACACACACACACACACACACACACACACACACACACGTCCCCTGGAAGATACCACTAAACCACACAGTTGTGTATAGTCGTGTGTGTGTGTGTGTGTGTGTGTGTGTGTGTGTGTGTGTGTGTGTGTGTGTGTGTGTGTGTGTGTGTGTGTGTGTGTGTGTGTGTGTGTGTGTGTGTGTGTGTGTGTGTGTGTGTGTGTTGACCTTCTCCTGCCAGTGAAGGATGCCAATAATGACGAGGATGAAGACACACACTCCGATGAGTGCGATGGCCGTCAGCAGGACGCTGTTGCTAGGAGTGAGGTACAACTTAGCGCTCCAGCTGAAAAAAAAGAAAACTGTGTGAGATTTCACATTTCATTATATTTTTCACTGGTTTTATCTGACAGAAAAAAACGCAATGACGTTAGAGGACGGTGCTCATTAGCGTGAGGCTGAGTCCTAATTTGGTTGAGATAAAGAAGAAAGCTTGTGCTCGGGTCTGTTTTAGGTGAAATGTGACCACCTCACAATCTGTTAGCTTATCACGTCTGCGAAGAAAACCTTTTTACTGGTGTTGTGTGTGTGTGTGTGTGTGTGTGTGTGTGTGTGTGTGTGTGTGTGTGTGTGTGTGTGTGTGTGTGTGTGTGTGTGTGTCTGCGTGTGTGTGTGTGGCGAATGACCATCTGGAGCCCCTGCTGGGGGTTTGAGCTACAATGAGCACAGCAACGTCACAACATGAGGACACACGCTGAGAGGTGAGGGCGTGTGTGTAAATCACGAGGATGTTTAGTTGATGCGCTGTACAGACGACGTCTGTGTGGAACTGAAGTTACTTTATTCACTCCAATGAGCCACCAAGTGTCCTCAGATGAGACAAGTCGACTGTCTCCATAGCAACAAGCATCAACATGTGGAGAAAAGTGGAGCTCTGTCAAATCATAACTGGTGTGTATGCTGTGTGGAGGTGTGTGTATGTTCCTGGAGGTGTGTGTACCTGCGGGGTTTGTCGTGAGGGAAAGGGATGACAATGAGCTGAGAGTTGGGGATGATGGCGGTCCACTCCTGCTTCCTTATATCCTGAGAAAAGAAGGAAAACACATGTAAACATGACAGCGGGTACAAATGCAGCTGGTATGTATGTTGAGTCCTGGGAGGCGCAGTAATAAGGTCCCCTGGTCCTCCTTACAGCCATGCAGGGGCTATTTTAAGCTGTGTGTTTAAGACAAAGACAATCTGCTCCACAAAACACAAATGAGTCCGGCTGCGCTGAGGAACACTGCCTCTCCTCCTTCAGCTGCATGCAGGCTTTTATGTGCGTCCTGGTGTTTGCATGGGTCATTAAGTATTTCTGCGGCAGTTTGTGGGAGACTTCAGCCATCTGCAGAAGTCATAATCTCAGTCTCTGTCTTGATAAAATATACATCGTCTTTTCTGGAGTCGTCGCAGTGGAACAGAGGGCTGCTTGGAAAACAGAATTCACGAGAGGAGCGTGGAGCAGCTGCCGGAGTGTTAGCGCACGTTGAGAAAGTACAGACACAAGGTTCAGTGAGGAAAACTGCTGCCACGGAATAAAAACAAAACGTGTTGAAAACAGGTTGTACAGAGCAGAGGGCAGTGGATCCTCTGAGGGGAGCACAGATCAATAAGACTCCACGATATCCAGGCAAATAGTTATCTATAAAATTGTGATTGTCAAAATCAATGTTGTGAAAGAGTCCAGAAGAGGTGGAGTTGACCATGTTGACTGCCTGTTTCCTGCATATCTGCAGTACTGCATGTTTTCCCTGAGCTTCACACTCTTCATCGTCAGGCAGGTTGGTCTTCATCTGAGCGTCTCTGCCGTCAGATATCAAGCTGCTTATACATGAACATCGTGCTCCCTACAGCCATCTGCACCTGCAAGACATGGAAACACAAGACCTCCCAGCCCACAACACCACCCAGAACACCTCCCACGTCAGAACACCTCCCAGCCCACACCACCCAGGTCAGCACACCACCCAGAAGACATCCCAGCCCACAACACCTCCCAGCCCACAACACCACCAAGAACACCACCCAGCCCACAACAGCTCCCAGCCCACAACACCACCAAGAACACCACCCAGCCCACAACAGCTCCCAGCCCACAACACCAACCAGAACACCACCCAGCCCACAACACCACCCAGAACACCTCCCAGGTCAGAACACCACCCAGAAGACATCCCAGCCCAGAACACCTCCCAGGTCAGAACACCACCCAGCCCACAACACCACCCAGGTCAGAGCACCTCCCAGCCCAGAACACCTCCTAGCCCAGTACACCTCCCAGCCCAGAACACCTCTCAGCCTACAACACCACCCAGAACACCCCCCAGTCCAGAAGGCTGATGACATGGAGTCCTCATTGGGGTGAGCGGAGGAGGGAATGACCTCATGAAGCACGTCTCAGGCTGACCTCAAATCCGTCAATATCACCTGGCCTGGATGTCATGGAGTTGCTGGAGACCGGCGACGCTGGAGGAGATTGGTTGACTTGAGTTCCCAACGGAAGAAGCCAGACTGAACTGAACTGAACTGAACTGAACTGAACTGAGAGTTTGTTAGATGAACTTTGTCTCATTGCTCCATTTTCGATTGTTTGGTTTCACATTTATTTTTCATATATAATATTGTGACGAATCCTGGGATGTCCTAAAAACACTGGAATGACTCTTTGAATGTGAAGATGGAGTTAAACAGTCTACTTTAAATTGTGTTTTCAAACCCGTACTCGCAGCGCTGACTGACAGCAGCTTGACTTTGCAGGAGTTTCATGTTTTTACTGAGATATTTGCTGCCTTCAGGCTCAGCATCCAGTGAAGGTACATCTGATACCAGTCGATGCAGACGGCATTTAACATCCGGAGAAGCTACATCATCACTTCAGGTGAGATTTTTGGTGTGTATTTCCTGGACCCTTCCCGGACCCCCTGCTGTGGCTGGTTAGGGGTTAAGAGTTCAGAGGCGAGGGGGCGCGCTACCAGTGATTTTAACTAATCGTGCTTGTAAGCCAGGAGGAATTAACATTCTCCTGTCTAACATTTGGCAGAATGTGGAAGTGCAGCTGCTCTCTAATTGTAATTCTCCGCTCCTCATCAAATGAGAGGAACCACATCTTGCAGCTATTTTGAATGAGCGTGCAGCGGCGGCGCTGCTTTTACATAACAAGCACATTCTCGCCGGCAGCCATTGTCGCTTAGCTCTTGGAAAGCGCTGTCGTCGGTGCGGCAACTGGCGGGGGAGCAGAGCTGGAGACAACGCAGGCTTCCTCTGCTGCTGCCTGGGAGCAGATCCGATCTGGCTGTTTGGAAGAGAAAAGTGTTTCCAAGTCTTCAGAGAGGGAGAGAGATACTCTGATTCAAAGCCAGGGAAACTGGCACACTATGAGAAAGAGGAGACAGAGATGGAGGGTGAGGGGAAACAGAGTTAGAGACTGAAAGTGACAAGTGGGGGACTGATTAGTGGAGTAAACCACTTTGAGCAGCAAAGGAAATCCCGAGGGTGGAAGATAAGTGAGCAGGAGGAGAGAGAAAGATGGAGGAACAAATAAAAGAGAACAATGATTGGACAGAAGATGGAGGATATTCAAGTAGATTTTAGAGACGCGTCTCGTTCTGGGAAGCAGCAGGAGAAGCTCTGGTGGTGGATGAGGCACGACGGGGCAGGCGGTGAGATAACAGGACAGAACCCCAGTCAGGAGGAGGCAAAGATGATGAAGATGGATGAAGATGGTTAAGGAAACTAAACCTGCCCAGAAAGGCCGCACGATATATCACAAAGCTTTGGCCATCACCGTATCATCAGTCGCAGTACACATGCTGCAGAAAACAGGCTTTTCTGTCTCATCACACTCTGCATGTCATATTTATCCAGTCAGATCAGTCCTGCTGCACGAGATGGTGTTGACAACCCATCATGTTTCACTTCATTATGTCAACATTCCCAGGTGGAGGAGTCCAGGTATTTCTTCAACGTGATGGAGGAGGATCCTGAGACCAGCTGCAGTGATAAAGTCTCTGTACTGGACTGTAGTGAAGAGGAGTTGAGCTGTAAATCAAAGCTCTTCACCTCCACCTTTACCTGATCATCAGCTTTAGATCACCTCCACCTTTACCTCATCATCAGCTTTAGATCACCTCCACCTTTACCTCATCATCAGCTTTAGATCACCTCCACCTTCACCTGATTCTAAGCTTTAAATCACCTCCACCCTCACCTGATCCTCTCCTTTAGATCGGCTACACCCTCACCTGATCCTCACCTTTAGATCACCTCCACCCTCACCTGATCCTCACCTTTAGATCACCTCCACCCTCACCTGATCCTCACCTTTAGATCGCCTACACCCTCACCTGATCCTCACCTTTAGATCACCTCCACCCTCACCGGTAGAGATGAGATTCCTCAGCAGGGTGGAGGTCCTCACTCTTCATGATACTGCTCCTCCACACTGAGAGGAACCAGCTCGGGAGATCCACCTGGTCTGGGTCCAGGACCTACTGCAGAGGGTCTACCTCTGGGAGGAGACCTGGTCTGGGTCCAGGACCTGCTGCAGAGGGTCTACCTCTGGGAGGAAACCTGGTCTGGGTCCAGGACCTGCTGCAGAGGGTCTACCTCTGGGAGGACACCTGGTCTGGGTCCAGGACCTGCTGCAGAGGGTCTACCTCTGGGAGGACACCTGGTCTGGGTCCAGGACCTGCCAGGTCTACCAGTGGTTTGGTCTGGGAGGTGGAGGAAGTTAAAGAAGAAGACTGATGTCTGAGCTCCTTTGCTCTTCTTACTGCCACAAAGACTCCGTGTGGACCGAGAGATGATGAAACGTTCAGACCAGAAGTCAGGAGCAGAAAAATCAAGGAAAAAAGACTAAAAACAACAAAGTCATCAAAATAAAACACTGCAGGAGGAAACTACAGACAGATCAAAAAGAACTGAATGAAACACAAACCGTTTGAATCTGTTCCAATAAGAGAAAGAGCACTGTTATGTGGAAGTACAAAGACCACCACATCGTCTACCTTTTATTTATCGTCGGTTAATGATAATATTCAACACAGGTATCGTCTCTTTAACTCATCGTGCAGCTCAGTGAGAGAGGCATTCACCAGCTTCAGCTTTATTCCTTCATCACTTCAGTTTGTGGGGCGACGAAGAGTGAGCAGCAAGAATGGAAATGTGGAAAAAGAAGAGATCGCCTTCCTTTGCATTGAGAAAAGTCATGAGTGGAGGGAGGAGAAACAGAGCAGCATGTATGAGTTGAGTATTCAGCACACAACAGTTTCCGAGGTGTGGACCCAATCATCTGCAATTCTAATGAGCTGCTTCAAGAAACCTTGGTGGGAAAGAAAGAAGCTTCATATTCAGAGTGATGAATGTAGAGAGAGAAGACAGACATGGGGACGTGAGAGCGTGAACTGTTTGAAGAAGAGTACATTAAAACCAGAAAACTAATCAATTATTTACTGTATTAGTACAACATGTGCTGGATGGGTAACAAAGCGCACACAGGAGTCAATTACCGTCGGCATGCGGAGATGTCAAACAAAGATCAGCGTGAAGAAATAAAAAATATTAACTTCTCTTCCAGTGGGGGCTGAATGAGCTTTTATTTTTTTCATCAGTGCCCCAGGTGAGTTTATCAATCACGAAATATATTTAAAAAAAGCTTAAGTAATATCTCGTCGGATCTGAAGTGACTCACAACCTTTCCTCCTTTTAAGCTGTATGGAAATGGAAATGAGCTTCTCTTCACCTCGATCCTGCTGCCCGATCGTACTCCTCCAGAGAAGTGGGCTGAAAATCAGCTGCTTCAAAAGGAAACTGCCACCTGAACACTGTTCACAACACCTGAGAGAAGACTTCACTTATTAGAGCTCAGCGAAACCGTAAAAACACCAGCCTGCTCCTCTTTAGTAGAATAATTCTCTGTAAAACCAGAAAATGGGAAGGAACGATCAACGATCAGCCCGGTTTTAAGGCTGAAGCAAATTAATTATCCTTCATTGTGAAAATATGAACCCAGGTACAGTTAGTGCTGAACTAGTTGAAATGAAATGGACTTTTAATAAACTTAATAGTCACTTCATTAGGCAGATTGTTTCATCTCATATGACCTAGCCCAACAGAAATCATCCATTCTTTGAGACACCCATTATCACATGCAGCCCCAAAGCATGATGATACCTCCTCCATGTTAGAAATTGGATTGGGAGAATTTTTGCTCTTTCTGGGTTTGGAGTGATTTTGATTCTCCTTTTCTCTGTGGCCACTCTACATACTGAACACACAGCGGAACACAAGTCATCCACTCACCCAGGTTGTTTCATGACTTTCTGAATACGGCCGAAGTCTTATTTTTATTCTTTTATCCAATAAGAAGGGTTGTTTCGGTGCATTTCACTGCACATTGAGCTATGCATAATAATTGTATAATTGTTGTCTGTGTTGACTTGACTTAACCGTCTCAGTCCAGTCGCGGTGTTTTATAAATGATGGTCTGACAGATTATCTGCTACCCCAAATCTAAAATGATTTCTGTTCCATGTTCCTTCAGAATAACCATGATTGGCTCTGCAGACGTCATCGGTACTCACGGCTGCTAGCGAGCTGTTGGTGGGCGGATACGCGTGACGTTACTTTAATATAGCAGATGACTGGTTAGCAACACGGAGAAGAGCTTCGTCAGTAACAGAAGAGAGCCGTGCATCTCTTCTGCTCTCTTGATCGCGGCTCTAATTAAAGAGAACGTCTCCAAGCATTAAATGGTTTGTGCTAGCTTAAGGAGAGGCTGCTGTTTCTGTTTGTTTGGATTTTCTAATTTGTTAAGAAAATAGGGAGGGGAATTCCCTCTTCTGAATCTTCACGAAACTCCCTTCAAACAAGTCCGACACTCCTCTGAAGAAAAAGTGGAACATCCAGCATATTATGAGGGGAAGAAAAGAGAGAAAGGCTCAAGCAGGAGGAGAAAAACAACCTTTTTACTCTCTGCTCGTGACTTTCAAAGTACTTAAAACGCTCCAACCGCAAATTAGTCCGTCATTTAAATTTTTTTTTTTTTTCTTGAAAAGTTTGCTCCGTCTTCGCAGTGTGATCCCCAGGCTGTTTTTGCTCTTCTCTCACAGCCTTTTATTCCTCCACTTACCACCCAGACATTAAACGTCTCAGTCAAGCATGCCACATGCTGTTAAATTCAGGACAGGTTAGGATGCTCAGAAATGACTTAATTTGACTACAAATGTCGTCTTTAGATGCAAATTGCACCTGGGGGGGTTGAGAAGGGTTTACTTTGGCACCGTTTCTTATTTTTCTATGTCTGTGTCAGTGAGAATATTCAATGAGGGTCCTTTCAATATTCTGTGCGAGCACAGCGCCTTCAGCAGCGTCTGGGTAACATGTCATGTGTCACGTCTTCTCACCGAGTCTCCAGGCTGCCGCGGGATGCCCACGAAAAGGTGATCCAGGAAGTTGGCGCTGCGTCCGAGGCCGAGGACGGTGTAGGGAAGCTGGAGGGACAAATGAGCCGACTGGCTCAGCTGGCCGGCTGCAGGACAGACAGAGACAGAGACAGAGACAGAGAGAGAGAGAGAGAGAGAGAGAGAGAGAGAGAGAGAGAGAGAGAGAGAGAGAGAGAGAGAGAGAGAGAGAGAGAGAGAGAGAGAGAGAGAGAGAGAGAGAGAGAGAGAGAGAGAGACATGTCTGTGTTACACAGGAAGGATTCTTTGTAACAAGAACAAATTTACAGTGAGACCAACACACGGTCTCCAGGGTATTGGTAACGTGACTCATACTTATACAACAATTTCAATGTACCATGTCATTGATCTCCACGTGTCTGAAATCCTGCTGAAGACGATAGCAGCGCATCATAGTGTTGTCACGACATTTTGGTATCGATACCGATACCACCATGTATTTCGATACTTTTCCAAATAAAAAGAGAACACAGTTGCGGCCTTGTGAATGTAGCAGCAGCCATTGTTTCCCTTCTGTCTCTCTCTCCCTCTCTCTCTCTGTGACGCACTCGATTTCTCGAGTTTCCACGAGTCGCTTCAGTCAGTTTCGCATGCGCACTCTGACATGGACGCAAACGCCATGTCATTTACGCATGCGCATCCGGTATTCTTTTCAAAGTACAAGCTCGGTTGGGAGAAGATTGTTTTGAAAATATGTTGTTTGACTTTTATTCTGAAGTTGTATCCAGGAATGTTGTTGGTAGATAAGGTCGAGTATGAAGGGCTTATTCAGTTGCGGATCGCGGGTCGGAATGCGGGAGCGTGCGCTCACCCTGTCTCGGCAGATATTTTCACACCTCTCGGAAACCGGAGAGCAAAAAAAAAATAAAAAATTTAATTAAATAAATAGAAAAAGAGACCAGAGCGCTGTTTTCCGCACCTTCGATTGAAAGTCAAAACGAGGAGCAGCCGGCCGAGGCTTCCCCCACAGAAAGAAGAAAAAAGATACCGGCACTGGCCGGGTCCGGTATAGTATCGTTTTAAAGGCGTAAGTACCGCAATACCAATACAGTACCAATATACCGAACAACCCTAGCGTGCAATAAACCAGGAATGTCAAACACGGGGCAGGAGGAAACCAATGTTCATCTGAGGCGTCAGCTGCTTGTGCTTTTGAAGGCTGTTGTATAGTTTTATCCCCTCTGGCTCCCAGTGAGCCTGATCAAGACGTTCCAATAGACGCTCATTGGCTGGATTGTTTGGTAGAACTTGTTAGCCCTGGATTACATCTCCTTGAGCTTTATATAATCAAATTAGATATATAATCATGCATTTGCTGGCAATGTTCCTCAGAGATTTGAGTCCATATTGGCATAAGAACATCACACGGCTGCTCCAGATCCTTGAAAATCTACAATGTAATTGTTCTGCAGACTGTGGAGCTTCAACCTGCTCAGAAAATCTCCACTGAGCTGTTGGTACCAGGCAAAATGGATCCAAGCTTTCATGGTGTTTGCACCAAATTCTGAATGTGGCAGCAGAAATGGAGGCTCCTCAGATGGTCAAGGTTTTTCCAATCTTTTGTCCCGCTTTGGTGAGCTTTAAACAACACCAGCTCTTATACAGTAAAGATATCATATTTCCCATGATCCTCTCCGATTCGCCATCTTTTATGCACACGGCTGCATAGCAACATATCAACAATGGCGGATTCATGTGATTTTTCCCCAAATTGATCAAGGATTAAATATTCCTAATGAAGCTCGGTATCGCGGTAAGATAGAGGAGTGCGGTGGGGTTGGCCCCCACAGAAATTCGTGAAAATTTGAGGACGATGTCGGCATGCGGCCGAGTGTAAATCACACGGACATCGTAAACTACTTGGTACTCACTACAGGTTTTATAACGGGGAGACAGATGAAGCCGTCCAAAAGCCTCTCCTCTCACAACTTTTTTGTGTCAGGATGGGTGAGGAATATTGTAGTGAAAGAGTCTCAAACAAATGAAAATAATATTGGCCAGGGTAAGTAAATGTGACCTTATTTTCTTAGTAACTTTGGTTTGTAGAGTTGAGCCAGACAGAGAGTATGATAACCATAAAGACATGGTGCCTGTACAGAAACTTGTGATGACATTGTCATCAAAACACACAAGTCAGGGTAGTAATGGCAAAAAGAAACGTACCCTTCACAAAATACTCTTCACATGCTCTTATACATTTGTAGATTTTAGGTTTTATGTTCGATCTGTACAGATTTGCGAGCCACTGTCTTTGACGTCTGCCAGTTAATTCTTTGACTTTTGACCCTTCACGCTGAACTAAAAAACCAAACATTGCTGTGAGTAGAATTGTTACAACACCCGACAAGTGCGCACGCGATTCCCATTTTTGTGCCTTCCTCAACGGTTACCCCCGTGTTGTTGACACTAGCGAATCAGAGACAATCGTGGGACAATCGTGACGTCAGTGCAAACGATCTATTCCCAACCACGTCGTCCAAACATCTGATGAAATGTTTCCACAGTTCACTGCATGGCGACGGCGTCCAAATGAAAATGGGTAAACTTCGGAAAATGAAAAAACAAAATGGATATGCCACTATAAGGACTCTACACACACACAAACCCTGCTCCCTCTTCTATTTGTGTAGTGAATTTTTCATGTGTCTGCTTTTCCCCCCCCGTCTCATAAATATCGAGTGCTTTGCTGACCGGTTTAAACATTATGTAAACAAGGCATCCCATAAGCTTTGCACCGTTTCATTTATCACTCTCTGCTCAATATATCTGATTGGACCATAAACACAACGCCCCATTTGATGGAGTGATGGTGTGGCTGCAGCAGCTCTGCTCTCCCTGAGAGACCGTGAAATCCTCAAATAATTCTGAACGGTGATCCAGGCCGTCCTGAGCGGGACGGAGCTGTTAAAGGCTCCGTAAACGTACCGAAGGAGAAGAGAAAGGAGTGACAGAGCCAGAGGGAGTGCAGCGGGAGACATGATGAGGCTTCAGAAAAGATCCAGATCAGAGTGAGACACCTGAGGCCAGAGCAACACCTCGGCCTCCCTCCCTCCCTCGTCCTGTAATCTCCCCCTCCTCACTTACTATTCTCATCCAACCCTCTGGTTTGTTTGGTTTCTTCCTTTCTGTTCACCTCTTCATTTCCCTCCCCTGATACATCACTCCGATTTGGCCTTTTGCTTCCCCTTCTCCTCACTCCTCGCTGTTGTTTCCCTCTCTTCTCCTCTCTCTCCCCTTCAGCTGCTGTATCTCGCCCACGCCACCCAACTCTGCCAAGTGCAGCCGACATAAATCAACCTCTATGTGGTAAACAAAGAGAGGGAGAGGAGGATGGAGAGAGAGGGAGAGAGAAAGAAAGCCTGGAGGCAGCCAGTGATCAGAACTAATGTGGATGGACTGCGTATTGCAGAATGAGAAGAGCTGTGCGTCTCTCTTTAGTTTGTTTAATCCACATCTGAGTTCACTCGGTTTCTGCACGGATCAAGATGTCATTTCTCCATGGGGCCACTGAATTTAGTGGTCAAAATGAAAAAATTGATCAGCGTGATTAACCTGTGGTGGTTATAATGAGGTGTCCACACACTAACAGCCTGTCCTTGATGCTCTACCAGGCTAGCTCCAGCTCCGGTTGCACCAGAGCTCAACGGACGCCATCGACATTTGCCACCTTCTGCCACAGAAAGCCTTTCGTCAGCCACCTCTTTTCATGTCTCTAAATGTCCCTCGCCTGCTGCTGCTCGATGTTTTCCATTTTCACAGCTTTTTAGTGCCGAGCTGTTGCAAAGACGCAGTGTAATTGCCTTAATCGCATACCACATATTGTGAGAGCCGGGGGATTGGGGGGGGGGGCAGAAAACTGCCTGTTTCCAGGAAGAGCCGGCCAATCGTCTCACAGATACTGACCTGTTCAGGGCAGTAAAAAGTCTCGGCTTCGAGACACACCGAGGCCGATTGTTGGGGTGTCTGACATTCAAGAAGTGCATTGATGTGTGTGCAAGTTCAGTGTTCTAATGTGAGGATTTTTATAAGATTTTTAGCAAATGATGAAAAAAAGTCCCCCCAGAGAGATCAGATCATTGTGAGTGTTTTAGGATGATGATGTTCAATTTATAGCTCCTTCGGCCCCAAATTCAAATTTTTTGTGAGAGTGCCGTATCCAGGTAGCATCTGAAGCTTTGTTTACACAACGACGTTTCAAGTGAAAACTCAACAAATTTTTGCATTTTCGTTGCAGAAAAGTTTCAGGTTTGCGTGGCAAAGTTTTGAAAACGATGTCCGTTCCCAGGAAACTGGGAGTAGCAAATTTCTGTAAGTAATAGATTACTGAAAGTAATACATCACTGGAAGTAATTTATGGATCATTTAAATCATTAATTGAAATAAATTTGTTATTAATGAATTAATTAATGTTTGCGAGGCACCACCCTGTAGTGAGATAATGACCAAACTATCAGTCTCACTTGAAACTACTCACGCAAGTTTGTTAACATTCTTTATCAAGATACATACGACTGCACTTACATGAAACATAAACGAAAGGCATCATTTTTGTGTTTTCGTTTCAGAAAAGTTGAAGTCCGTTTCCTCGACAACGGCAGGACCGCCGGAAATGATGCAGTACACTTTAAACGCCACTGGCTGGCACTGTTCTTTTGGTTTTTGTAATGAAACCACACACACACATGCAGCAGAGAACAATGAGCTCTAAACATTAACAACAGGAGAACACAGACATTCCAGTGGACAGACGACCAAGTTGGATTGTCACTACGGTGACTGTCAAAATAAAACTACCAAGTCCAGGAGAATATGGACTGGGAGTCATGACACTCTGGAGGAAACTTTGTTGTTATTGTCCAGCTTTTGTCCAGTAATCCAATAAAGTCTGAGGGACGTTTCTGGTTCGATCTGAGAGTAGAAGAATTAAGTCCATCCACTGAGTATTTCCAATGTCATGTGACTTCATGCATCAGTTCAATGGTAATCTGCTTGAAGCTAGCTTTTTCATTCAGTTCTTGTGATTGAGGTTTTAATGGGTCGTAGTTCTGCAAAGGAGTGTCTCACACTGACAGGTCCTCTTCTGTCATGTATGCTTCATATCAGGGCTGGCAGCTCTGTTTGATAGCAATTTGGAATAATTTTTTTGTGTGTGTGTGTGTGTGTGGGGGGGGGGGGGGGGGGGGTAATCTCATAAAGAGATGGATGTTGTATGAGTACAAACTGAAAATCTTCACATTTTCACAAAACTTAGTATCAATACGCTGAAATTTCTTCATGAAAAAAGTATTATGTAATATCTACAATATGTATTATGTCTCTTTTCAGACTAATGTTGCTAAATAAACAACTCATTTCTGAATCTGTCAGCATATTTCTTTTTAAAACAAACTCACAGTATGGCTTTGATGCTAAACTTCATCACACTGGTATCTAGCTTTCACTGCTGGGTCTGTCTAAAAGCAGCTGTTGTCCACAGAAAGCTGTGGCAGGAAGGACAAGTGGTGAACAAGTGGTGAACAAGTGATCCAGTCGAAGGTGTCAACAGCTGATGAGAAGACTGGACGCTATTGTCAGAGCTCACAGCAAAATACTGAAAATCTTCATGAGCCTCGTTACAGAATGCAGAATCACCTGTGACGATCATGTGAGGGTGCAAACGAGAACACAGCAGGAGGAGGTGGTCTGAATCGGAACAAACGCCATGAAGCAGTCTGATGCTGTGGACACTGTTCTGCAGGTGTTTCCATTAATGTAGATGGTTGTTTTAAAAAGGAGAACATCAACTGTGAAAGGTGTTTAATAAACACATTAATTGCAGATATATTTCCTTCTTTCTTGAGTCTGTTTGCTCATGCAAGATAAAACGTGATTACGCAAGAATATAGATTAAAATGAATGGTATTTAATTGTGATTAATCAAAATTAATCCAGGGCAACGCAGTGATTAATGTGATTAAAAATGTCGATCGTACTTATTCTTTTTTTCTAAGTGTAGGGCGGGTAGGGGGTTGACATTCACATGTGACTATTTATGTTTACTTCACATTCTTTTTACACTGTTATGTATTACACCGTCTGTCTATAATGTTCTATAAATAAAGATGGAAAAAAATTTGTTTGAAAGCACTGTTTTTTATATATATATATATATATATATATATATATATATATATATATATATATATATACACATGTATACAGTATATTATATATATAGCTCTCAATAAACGCACAGTGCGCAAATGATGTGAGCGCAGGTTAAAACATTTACTAATATACAGCCTTTGTTGACACAGGAATATTTCTGCATGCAGTTTTTGGATGCCTGTTATCAGAGAGAAACTAGAGTGTGCTGTCGAAGAACACAATGACGAGAACAGGTTTGATGTCGCAGTCTCCACCTCTGACCATATACGCTGCTCAAAAGAAATAAAGGGAACACAAATAACTCATCCTCGATCTCAATTAACGAAATATTGCAGTCGAAAGTCTTTATTCAATATATAGTAGAGTGCGATAAGAACAAAATAACATAAAAATGATCAATGTAAATCAAAATGATTTTCCCATGGAGGTCTGGATTTGGAATCAAACTCAAAATAAAAGTGGAGAATCACATTGCACGCTGATCCAGCATCAGTGAAAATTCCTCAAGACAAGCCAAAATGAGGCTCAGTAGTGTGTGTGGCCTCCACCTGCCTGTATGACCTCCCTACAACGCCTGGGCATGCTTCTGATGAGGCGGCGGATGTTCTCCTGAGGGATCCCCTCCCAGACTTGGATCAAAGCATCAGTCAACTCCTGGACAGTCTGTGGTCAATGTGTGGTTGGTGGATGGAACCAGACATGATGTCCCAGATGTGCTCAGTTGGATTCAGGTCTGGGGGACGGGCAGGCCAGTCCAGAGCATCAATGCCTTCGTCATGGAAGAACTGTTGACACACTTCAGCCACATGAGGCCTGGCATTGTCCTCCATCAGAAGGAACCCAGGAACCACTGCACCAGCATTGGAGCACATGGAGGGCTGTAGGCCATCCAAAGAAATGCCTTCCCACACCACTACTGACCCACCACCAAACCGCTCATGCTGGAGGATGTTGCTGATGCAGGACGTGCTGATGCAGGATGTTGCTGATGCAGAACGTTCAGCAGAACGTTCAGTAGAACGTTCTCCACGGCGTCTCCAGACTCTGTCACGTCTGTCACATGTGCTCATTGTGAACCTGCTCTCATCGGTCAGGAACACAGGGCGCCAATGGCCAATCTGCCAATATTGGTGTTCTCTGGCTAATGCCAATGGCCCTGCAGGGTGTTGGACTGTAAGAACAGGCCCCCCTTGTGGACATGGGCCCTCATAGCACCCTGGTGAATTCTGTTTCTGACAGTTTGAGCAGAAACATCACATTAGTGGCCTGCTGGAGGTCATCCTGCAGGGCTCTTGCAGCGCTCCTCCTGTTCCTTCTTGTACAAAGGAGGACGTAGCAGTCCTGCTGCTGGCTTGTTACCCTCCTACACCCCCCTCCACGTCTCCTGGTGTCCTAGCCTGTCTCCTGGTATGTCCTCCATGCTCTGGACACTGTGCTGGGAGACACAGAAAACCTTCTTGCCACAGCTTGGATGAGCTGCACATCCTGAGACGTGAGAAACCTGTGTTGATATATATATATATATATATATATATATATATATATTTATTCCACAGACAGTTCAGAGGTGATAAATCCTTGTGCAATACCATTTAAATGTCAGATGAGCCACTATAGCACCACCTGACAGGAGGTTATTCACCTCTGTAGTGAGCAGGAGAGTTTCTGCTCTTGTGCAAAATGAAAAATTATCACATTGAAATGTTGAATTTCATGTTGTAGAGCACACATGCAGCTTCCTATTTGATAAATACTTTTTTCAGGCATTGCTCTGCATTTCTCTTTAAAAGGGCCCAGTGGAGTTCTGTTGGACTCGATTCAGGGTGGATACTTGGCCAAGGTTTCCTTTTTACTAAACTCCTGCAGGATTGTGCTGAGATATTCCTGCTCTGCCAAGCCTCTGGAGACTGGGAGTCATCTGTCAGCCAGGAGTTTCATACATCCACCAGCACTCATGCTGCTATCTATAAATGTCATCTCCTCCACCCTCTGCACTGATGCTGCCCCACACCATCACAGCTCCACCTCTGAGCTTACAGATGTGACTCCGGTGGTCCTGCTGACAGAACCACTGCAAACACATTCATTGACAGGCAGCTTTTTCTGCTCATTAGGACATTTCAAATATCGGGTTTTATGCCAAATGGATTTTTCTTTGATGCCGTCCACAGTGGTTAAAGTGACGGCCTGATTTTCATCAATAAGCCCTGAACCAAGTCTGAAGCATGAGAAAATCACATCTTCAAATAAATTCCCTCCATGTGTTACAATGATTCAGACATGCACATGACAACAGGCCACATCAGTGACAATCACAGCGCAGATCACAACTTAATGTTGAAGATCACAGTGTGCTTGGAATGAAGTGTTTTCTTAAGTGTGCTTCAGGTCCCTTTCACATGAAAACATTTCCAAGTGAAAACATCAAACTTTGGTGATTTCAGGGCTCTGAATACACGATGTTATGGTGCTCTCATAGAGCTTTTCCACCAAAAAGAATCAGGTGCTAGTTCAGGTCCGGTGCCAGGGCCAGTTCTTAAATGAGCACCGTCAAAGAACCGGTTGTTTTTCCATTGTTAACAGAGCCAAGTGAGAGCCACATCATTGTGTCACTCCAAAACATCGTACGTCACTGATTTCACCAATGTAGCACTCATACAGGAACAAGGAGATGGACGGTATTCATTGGTTTGGTCCGGGTCGCTCCATCTAGTTTGATCTGAACCTCGGATACTGACCAAAGAGCCAGAAAACATTGCGTCTCCTCGTAGCCCCATAGGTGTTTATTAACTTCCTTCTGGCTGTAGCTCGGAGCCCCGGAGTGGCCATGGAGAGAAAAAAAGATTATAACGCGTGAATGAGCTTAGGGCTTATTTTTCAACATTTCAGCATTACATAGTGAATTTCTGCTTCGTTCACTTTATTTCTAGATGTCTGAATCAAAATCTTCAACATCAGGAGGAATGGAGGTGTAGAATGATAGAACGCAGCTCTGAAGCCGTTTCCAATGGCAACCTACGCAAACACACGCTGATGAGCCCAGCAACGATGTGGGGCCAGCTTAGCACCAGTTTAGCCCCTGATAGGCCGGAGCTTTGGAGGTGGAAAGACAAAGAACTTGTGCTAAATCTGGCCCTGGCTCCGAACTAGCACCTGGTCGTCTTTGGTGTCTGTTGTTGCTGTGTAAACGCACGTCGTTTTTAAATCGCTGCTGTGTAAATGCACAAAGTTTCAGAAACGAAAACACAAAAATAATGTGGGTTCACTTCAAACATTGTCGTGCAAAGGGGGAGCCATTAAATACAGGCAGATTCCTGCTGGTGGTCTGTGTTAGTACAGTGAGATCTGTATTTTCACTTTATTCTGACAGATTTGTTTTTATGGTCCGTCAGAGGAAATGCAGAGCAGCGTTTCCTGTTAATTACAGAGGCTGCAGCAGCAAAAACATAGTCTAATTTGTCCCGACATGATTCTTAATGAACCTAAAGTATCTTTCCACCTCTCACAATTACATGAACATCATTATGTTTTTCCCCCATCGCAGCACGAGATTGATGAATTTAACTGTATAACACACGGTTTTCTTCTGGAAGATCATGTTCACAGACACCCTGACATTCAACCCTCGAGCTTCACAGAACTGGAAAGTCTGAATTATTAACTTAGGAATTATGTGTTTAACAGAATGGTACAACAAATGAGGAATTTCATGTTCACTGATATTGCACTAAGGGGTTCACTCTGTTCCCTGGTGAAACTGCAGAATCTTCACCAATAAACATTAACAACACTCATTAGATGCATCATCTCTCACTTCCAATCAGTATTCAGCTTTGATATATAAAAACAGCCTTCTTAGTCAGTGTTTCCCAGCATTTCCTCTCCGGAAGGCTGCAGACCTTTTCTGATCTGCATAAATCATATAGATCATATATACATATAGAAATCCATTACAGTGACGCCACTCCCGACAACACACAAAAACACAAGGAAACATGGAGACTTTCCTGGTCCTGCTCGTTCTGAAAATCTAATTTGGACAACCTCAGAGGCGGCAAAAATTTTTCGTGGCAACTAACAGTGACCCCAAAACTAAAAGACACATTAAACAAGCAGGAACACGAAGCTGGAGGAAGATGGACTTTGGCTGATGTCCAGAAAAACTGGAGCAGCAAACAATAAGCACCACATCGCCAAGGGGCTGAATGAAATCTGAAAAGGAAGAAGCCAACGTACTGCTCTCATGGTCATGTGTTCACATGATGACAGTGATGTAAGAGTCCACAGATGTAGAGTAAACCTAATGAGAACCAAAAGCCAAGAGTAAAAACAGTTCGACTTTTTATTTGTTTTTCCCACCTCAGTTTCACATTTCCATCTCGCCCAGCTCTCGGAGAATCAGTGATCATCATCCATCCATCCATTTTCTCCAGCTTATCCGTTTCCGGGGGTGGCAGTCTGAGCACCGTCACCCAGATCACATTGCACCAATTAAGAACCTTTCCTGCAGGTGGTGAGCCCACGGGAAGGTGGCGCCTGGCGTGGGACATGAACCCTCTACCTGGAGATTATGAGTCTCATGCTCTACCAACTGAGCTAGCGGGGTTCATATATATATATATATATATATATATATATATGTATATATACACACACACACAATATATAAGTGCTAAGCCTACAATGGCACCAGTGGTCTAGATCTCCACCAAGCTGACAGATAAAACTAACCAGTTTTCCAACTATGCCCAGAGAGTCCTGGGGGGATTCTGCAGGTCTGTGGGTCTTGTCAAGAGTCGGACTGATTTTCACCAATGCAGGTGGGGATACCAAACGAGTCCTGAAGCCTGGTCCAGGCATGGCAGAGCTCCCCAGACCGACACCACCCCAAACCACGGGTCTCAGGATGTGACGCCCAGACACCCGAAGGACCGCAGAGAACGGTCGCAAGCCCGGAGACCTGGAGGCACAGTGGCAGCCACCTCCGAAGCTCCCAACGCCCACCAGAAGGAGCAAGGCAGTGGGGGAGCCCCCCATCCCGACGACCTCCCAACCCCAGCCTTCACACCCAGAGTGGCTAAATTCAAGTACTTCTGCAATTACATGTCACTAAACACCCCCAAACCAAAGAGGTGTTGTAACCGTGGACTGGTATCCATCGATCAATGCTTACACAGATGGGAAAGCAGCAATCCTGAAAATAAATATTTTACACTCTGCTCCTCAGGAAGTTCAGTTGGATTCATCCTGCAGACTCACATTCAAAGTCCTGCCAGTAAGAGGTTAAAGGTGAGCAGCCTCTCAGCAGGGTTTAGGTGTGTGTGTGTGTGTGTGTGTGTGTGTGTGTGTGTGTGTGTGTGTGTGTGTGTGTGTGTGTGTGTGTGTGTGTGTAGCCTGGCTAACAAACATGGCCATGGTTGGAGGAAAGCCATTTCACAACATAGGGAGTTTGGCAAAGGATATTATACAGAGTGATGTATGAAATGTGTGTATGTGTGTTTGTGTGTGTGTGTCCTATCTGTCAGTACCAGAGCCAGTGGAGGCCTTGGCAGAGACTCCCATCCTGCACACATGACTGACAGCCTGCAATCCATCTTTTAGAAAACAAAGAGGATTTAAAGCAGAATAAGCAGTTGCCTTGGTGTGTGTGTGTGTGTGTGTGTGTGTGTGTGTGTGTGTGTGTGTGGTTCTCGTTACCACTGAATTCTAAGCCCACACAGAGGGAAAGGTCTTTACAATGTATACTGCATTCAAGAAGTTGGTGCTCCAAGGCTCATCCAGAGACGCACAGTGGCTTAAACATGCATGGTCTGATGGGGGTGTGGTAGACTGGAGGTAGACTGGAGGCAGACTGGAGGTAGACTGGAGGTAGACTGCAGGTAGACTGGAGGTAGACTGGAGGTAGACTGGAGGTAGACTGGAGGCAGACTGGAGGTAGACTGGAGGTAGACTGGAGGTAGACTGGAGGTAGACTGGAGGCAGACTGGAGGTAGACTGGAGGCAGACTGGAGGTGAGAGAAGTGGACTTGGGACTGGGGATTTCAGTCCCAAGTCCACCATTGAAAGAACTACACCAAAAGAAAAAATAAAGGAAACTGACCTGGCAGTTTTGCAGCCAGATGACTCTACATGTCCTCTATAGTGACTCTACATGTCCTCTATAGTGACTCCACATGTCCTCTATAGTGACTCCACACGTCCTCTATAGTGACTCCCCACATGTCCTCTATAGTGACTCTACATGTCCTCTATAGTGACTCTACATGTCCTCTATAGTGACTCCACATGTTCTCTATAGTGACTCTAGATGTCCTATATAGTGACTCTACATGTCCTTTATAATGACTCCACATGTCCTTTATAGTGACTCTACATGTCCTCTATAGTGACTCCACATGTTCTCTATAGTGACTCTACATGTCTTTTATAGTGACTCTACATGTACTCTATAGTGACTCTACATGTCCTCTATAGTGACTCTACATGTCCTCTATAGTGACTCCACATGTTCTCTATAGTGACTCTAGATGTCCTCTATACTGACTCCACATGTCCTTTATAGTGACTCTACATGTCCTTTATAGTGACTCCACGTCTTTTATAGTGACTCTACATGTACTCTATAGTGACTCTACATGTCCTTTATAGTGACTCTACATGTCTTTTATAGTGACTCCACATGTCCTTTATAGTGACTCTACATGTCTTTTATAGTGACTCTACATGTACTCTATAGTGACTCCACATGTCCTTTATAGTGACCCCATCACTAAAGTATTTTGTAAATAAACATAAACATTATAAAAAAGAAGATCTTTCACAGGAAATGTTATCTCAGAGCTCGAGGAGACAAATCACTTCAGTAGTTGGTGAAATAAATTTATGTCATAAATTCTGAGTATAAAAGCTCTCAGAAAACTAACATATGCCTCAGAGGAGAAATACAGGGAGAGACTCATTCGGTTTTGCTGTGTCCAATACTGGTTTTATACGAGTTTCTCATGTGGAGACACTGAAAAGCTACTATGGAGGTATGAATTGCTTATAAAACTAAATCTCACTAAAACAGTTAGAACTTAAATGAGTATACGTATTTAATAAAGTGGCGTGAAAATGTAAAACTGATTAAACAAAAAGTTAAAACAAAAAGCAATAATGGCTGGAACAACTGCTGCACGGTAAAAATGAGATAATATATCAACATCATACACAAGTAGTGTGAGCGTCATTTTAAATGTGAAACCTGTTTTGGTAGAAAGATGATTACCAATTAAAGAAATTAAACAAGAAATCTATTTATCTGGCTTGAAAATCTGTAGAAATACAGAGTTCATGACTAACAGTTGAGGTGACACGTCACAGATGAGCATTAGTTTCATTCTCACAGTAATTCAGCATTTCTGCAGCATCAGGAAACTCACAGGTACATTTTACATATTGAGTGGATTGATAAATATAATTTTATTCGTCTTTGGCTTTTCTTCCTGTTGATTTCCTTATATCTGTCCATGATCACCCTGACGCAGTGAGCATTAACCCCGTTATGAGAACATTTAGTAAGATTCAAAGCTAAAATATTAACAGTTCCAGTTCAGGAGGTTTAGATGAGCCTCAAAGTCTTTTACAGAAGTTAGATTCACATGTGTCATCGTTGTTTCCTTTGGCTCTGAGCTGAGACTGATCCACATGTACCATTGTTAAATCTCACTTTCCCTTCACTGCATTTCTCTTCGATTGCGGTTTCTATACGAATGGGCTGATAGTATTTTTTACATTTAACGTCACACTGATTCATCAGAAAAGCACAAAATACCTTTCCACAGAAAACCACTCAATACTTGATGGTAATACAACAAAACAATCAGTCTGACAGCTGAACACTAGTTTCACTACATCTGAGGGACGGAAAGCACAAACAGTCTCCGTGTATCAGCTGGTTGGACAGAACCGTCTGCAGAAGCTCCGGTCATGAATGAAGTTTTATTTTGGTTGTTTACATTCAACATTTACATATTCCCTTCAAGAACACAATTCTCACAACCCAAAAAGGGTTTTTTGGGCGGAAGCAATACTTTTTTTTTTTCAGCCCACCCTGCACATCACAACTTTTGCCACTATGCTCACATTCATCTAGAACCATTTATAAACTACTCACATAACTGATATGTCTGATATGTCATCAATTTCCGATGCATGGAATTGTGCGTAGAACTATTAATAACTCAAAGAAATTTGCAAAAATAAAAACGTAGTTTGTGTAAAAAGCCTGTCGTGATCATGAGACAGCAATTACTGAGATGTGAAATGCGAGTATTTGGCTGATCGATGCAGTAACTTCATCTCTCAATGTCATGTTTCTGGGGCTGAGACAATAAAAGTAGAAGACAGACTGGGAGAGGATGTGTGTGTATGTGTGTGTGTGTGTGTGTGTGTGTGTGTGTGTGTGTGTGTGTGTGTGTGTGTGTGTGTGTGTGTGTGTGTGTGTGTGTGTGTGTGTGTGTGTGTGTGTGCATGCGCTGAGGTTTTATATTCACATCCCTTAATCTCCGGTCAGGATTTTTATGTTTAACCATTTAGAGTCATGATAAAATGAGGACTATAAAAATAAAACAGACGTGAGACATGGCTTCAACATTAAACACTAATCAGGAACAAAAAATATGTCACACACGTACGCACACAACCGAGGGTTTCAAAACTGAAAGAAAAATCTGACAAATTCCTAGTGGCTGTCGCCATAGAAACCATTTGCTCCCCTGATGGTGATAAAAGGAGCAAATTGCTGTGATGTGGGTAGAGCCATGAGGGGCAGACACCTCCACAGCCCGGCTCGCCTCAAGAGACCCCCCCAGTCCCAATACAGCGCTGTCCACATCCACACATTGAGAACGTGTGTGTGTGTGTGTGTGTGTGTGTGTGTGTGTGTGTGTCTGGTGACTTGGCTTTAATGGCTGCTCGGTCCCTGACACCATCCAGTGGAGCATGTTAACACATCAGCTGAGACCTTTGACATACAGGACAGTTTGTGTGAAGGAGCAAATAAAAAGACAGCTAATAGGAATTCTTTGTCACGCACGCATGAGAAAGTTGAGTGCGTTTCAGAGATTAAAAAAAAAAAAAAAAGCTGAAAATGAAACCGCAAAACAATGGAGATACAAAAGAAAATCAATACAAAGACAAACTAGCTCTATATGCAACTCTGTGGAACGTCAATGCTGGAGGCTTGGCGAGTGCAGTGCTGGAGGAAACCGTCCAAAGGAGCACACAGCCTGTGTGGAATGTGGTGGAGAAGTTTAGGAGCGTACAGTAATGAGCAATGTAAGAGCGTGGCCTCATTTTGGAGCATTCTCTCAGAACAGAAGCATTCATAAAGACTTCTATTCTGGAAAACTTGTCCGCCAAATGAAGTCATACTCTATCCAACTGAGCCAGGGAGCCTCCCCGTGCTGCCTGAGCACTGATAAGTGTGAACGCAGGAAGAAGGGGAAACTTTTAAATGATATTTTGGGAGAGTTCATCTTTATGGGTTCAATATCGAGTCAGACAATGGGGGGGGAGAAAAAAAGAAAAAGAAATGGCACACACTTGAGATTTGGCCATCTGGGAATAAAAATTGAGGATTCATTGCTGGGGACGTTTGTGCATGTAGAGCGAGACAGAATCGCTTGATGGGAAGTTACCAGTTTTAGTGTTGGGACTCGTCCAAATAACGTCCTCATTCAGGACATTGCCTGAACTATGTGGTGACGCTGAGTGTCGTGATAATGTTCATGTCTTCACGTTATGATATCAAATGAAACAAGACTCAGTTTACTCCACGTTTCAAGTGAAAATGCATTGTTTTTAAGTTTTGCAAGTTTCACGTTTAGACGGTAACGTATTGAAAAAGATGTCTGTTTACAAGGCAATAGCAGGAACTCTGAAAAACTAGTAGTTGGCATGTTGGGCCACGAACTGGGCTGTTGTCTGTTTTTGTAATGAAACCACACACACACATCCAGCAGAGAACAATCTGCTCTAAACATTCACACTGGGAGAACACAGACATTCTAGTGGACAGACGACCAAGTCGGTTTGTTATTAACAATGACTATCAAAATAAAAGTACCAAGTCGAAGCAGAATATGGACATGGGAGTCATGACATGACGGAGGAAACTTTGTTCTGATTGTCCAGCGACTGAGCATGTGCGGAACAACGAGTTACTACGACCGTGATGTACCTCAGCGTTTCCAGAAAGAGTTCTTTTCGCCTGTTTCCACGGAGACGGAACCCGAACGCCTTCAAAAAGTTCCACCTTGGGAGCCGCTCTCAGAGAGTTTCTTTTTCAGTGACTGAGCACTGTTGTCGTGTAAACAAACACTCAGAACACAACCGAGGTTTTGTGTTTTTACTTGAAATCATCGCTGTGTACTTTCCCTTTGGTTGGTTTTCACAAACTTTATTCTCTGGTTTTCTTCAACCTCACTGGAAGGTGAAGGGAAGCAGGAAGCAGGAAGCGGGAAGAGGGAGGTGAAGGGATGAAAAACAGGGAGAGGGAAAAAGCATCCTGAGCCTGATCAATAGTAATTCTATACGTCTCTGTGGAGGGTTACCTCTCCAATATTTCCTTCTGCTCTTGTCATCTCTCTGCCCTCACATCTCTTTTCTTTGTCTTTTGTTCCACCCTCATTTTCTCTCTGCAGCACCACTCCATGCTTTCAGCTCTGCCCTCTGCTCCCTCTCATTTTCTCCCCTCTCAACCCTTTTCATTTCTCTCATCCACCTACTCTCCCATCTTGCTCCTATATCGTCAACTCCCGCTGTCTATTTCCAGACTGCCTCCATTCACTGTGGCACTAGAAGAGTTTGAGAGCGGAGTGACACTCACTGTTGACCTGATGAGCGCCGGGGTGCACTGCGGCCCCGGCTCAGCACCACATGAAGTGAAACAGGCTTCAGGCTGCACATTTAAAGGTTGTTTTGGCCTTTCTAATTGTTTTAACGGTGAAGAAAATGATCAATATGTTCGTGGACGAGCTGCTGTGGATGGCCATGTGTTTTTAAAGGTTATGTATGCATGTTAAATGAGTCTATGTGATGTGTGTGAGCTGCTGCTAATGCCCTGAACTCATTAGCTTAATTGGACAGTCTGCAGAGAGCCACATTGATCTGGGCCAGTTATGAATCTCCTTTCCACGAGCGCTCACTCCTTCACTTTCTCTGGACTCCCTTGAACTGTTATCTTCACATGCATCTCCCCTCTCTTTTCCCTGGGAGTGTACTTTGTGGCTCCACAGACGCAGTGTGAACAGCATTCATTGGTTTCTTTTTACCTTATGACATTATTCACTCCAGCTTATTGGCAGCAATAGCCAAATATATTGGGTTCATACAGGCTAATGTCATGGCGGCTTACAGCCAGCAGCAATCAAAGTGATATATTTATCTTCTCAACGAAGAGATTAATAGAAACAGCATTTTGTGGGTTTCAGATGAAACAGCTCTTTTTGTTACTGCTGTGAATTGGTGGCAAATTCATAAATTGAGGTGGAGACACAAAGATGCAATAACCAAAACTTGATCTTTACAAAGAAGCTGCATATGCTTCCAAGTCTTTATAAGTTTTATTTTCAGCCTTCTATTAAAACACATGAACGATTTCATCTTTAATACATCCTGCTGAGTCGATGGCGTCAGGCACCAAAACTGTGAGAATACTGAGAGGCTGATTAACTCCAGTAAATAACTCCCGTGCACATTTTATCAGCAGACAAAGCATGTGTGAGTCTCTGAACCGGTGCTCCGTGGACTTAATGATGGAAATAAAAGGAAGTCCAGCTGAACCGCATCAGAATGTATAAAGCAAACTACAGTAGACGTCAGACAATCTGATAAAAGTTCAATAACACATGCTGGACAACGTAAGTGGGAAAGGTTAAATTGCTCTAGTCAACAAGCTGGGCCACTAGTTGGTGCGACATTTTTAGAAAGCAACCACACAAACAGTGAAGCTTCATTTAGCTCAGAAACTCAGAAGAAGTTACTTGATGTATGGAGATGATGGTGGAGTAAATGTAGGAGAGCTGGTACATTCAAACACCAATAGAGGCGGCTGCCCTGTAAAGAGCTCAATCCTCCATTGGGAGCAGTGTGGGGGTTCAGAGTCTTGCTCAAGGACACGTGCACATGTGGGCAGGGGAGATGAGGAATCGAACATGCAACCTTCCGATTAAGAGTCCACTGCTCCACTAACTGAGCCACCACCGCCCCAAATTCTAGCAGAAAAACTACTGACAACAACCTCAGGGCACATGTGCAGAAGAAATTATTACAGAAATGCTGAGTTTTCTCTTTTTTCCACAGAGATGGGATTGGTTGTTTTTTTTGTTGTTTTTTTTAAATTGGAGCATTTGGAAAATGTTGAAAACTGAAAGCTCTTTTCAAAAAGTGTCATAGTCAGAGACTGACAATGCCACTGTCATGGACACAAACAGCCAAACAGCAATAAAAGCATACTGCTTTCATTTCAGAACATGTGTAAACAGGGAAGTAAGACTGTGAGAAGCTACATCACACGATATAGATTTTGTCAGTGACATTCAGGTGGAATGACGCTTTACTTCATAGCAGCTAAACAGGTTTCACTGTTGAACAGGATGCTGGACTGCTACACCCTGTCTGTACCCTGATGTACCCTGACAGTACTCTGTTGTACCCTGTCAGTACTCTGCTGTACCCTGTCAGTACTCTGCTGTACCCTGTCAGTACTCTGATGTACCCTGTCAGTACCCCGTCAGTATCCTCTCTGTCTGTGAAGATTGACAGTCCTGGATGAGTTGATGTGAACTGGGACAGAACAGCATTGCTGAGTTGCTCCTGCTCAGCACCGGAGTGTGTCCACTTATCCACTGAATGAGGTGTGAGAAGATTAAAAAGGTTGTTAATGACCAACTTCTGCTATTCACCCCCCCTCAGCAGGAGGCAGCTGATAATGAGGTGTGCTGTTGTCAGAATAGCTCATCCATCCAACCTGCTTAGTAAGGGGCTGCACGCACGCACGCACGCACGCACGCACGCACGCACGCACGCACGCACGCACGCACGCACGCACGCACGCACGCACGCACGCACGCACGCACGCACGCACACACACACACACACACACACACACACACACACACACACACACACACACACACACACACACACACGCACACACTATGCAGAGCTGCTTTGACCTTCACTCTTCAAATCAGAGACAAGACCACTGGAACATGCTGGAATCAGGTGACGTTAGCAGAGCCTCTCTGATCGTCCAAACTATCCCCTCATCTTTGCTATTTCTATGTTCCAACTAATGTCTGCTCATCTTTTTCTCCTCTGTTCTGTACAGATCATCTCTATTGCTCAGGATGTGATCATTTCTCCTATACTCTGCACTCTCTCTGTTCACCAGGGTGAAGGGCAACTGAAGATTGTACAGCCCCAGTGGAGTGGTCCAGACTCTGTGTGTGTGTGTGTGTGTGTGTGTGTGTGTGTGTATAACCCATCATTGCCCGAGCCACAAGCTACCGAATAACAGAATAAATAAACTCAAATCACCTCTCTCTCTCTCTCTCTCTCTCTCTCATGACAGAAAGTCAAGACAATCTGCCTTTTTTTCTATGCTTGCATTCAGTTAACCCTTCTCCTACTATCCTGTCAATACTGACAATCCCACCACATTCACTCCAGACCATTTTTGATCTCAAGAGAAAACACCAAATAGCTGAGAGACACTGCCGTCCTCATACTGGTAAACATAGTTACCACGCACGAGCGCACTAACTGACAGTAAGCCGTCCCAGAGCCACCTTCACAAATCTCATCCAAAGCTATAGAAATGTAGAGAAAGCCTGCAAACAAATGTCCATTGTGTTTTTGAGGGAATAGAAAAAAAGTTCAATACTAACAGAACAGCAAAGCTTTTAAAGAAGGCTTGTTAAGATCGTTTTAAGTCAGGAGCCACATACAGAACATTTCAGGTTCAGAATACACTGAAAATTCCTCAAAGATCAGATGTTTTTTCTCCCAGTTTTCCACTAATGCTGTCACTTCTCGAGTTCTGCAGTTTTCAGAGGCGGCATTTACATGGCAATGTTTTCAAGAGAAATGGAAAACATTTTTTTGCTTTTGGGTATCAGAACCAATGAAACCACAACTTTTTGAAAACAGCTTCCAAGATTTTGTCTACATGTAAACGGCAGAAAATGGAAATTTTTCACAATAAGTGCATGAGCACCACGGTTTCTGGTAAGGTTCTTCAATAGTAGTTGTGCACACGTTCAGTAGCTGGACAATAACAACAAAGTTTCCTCCGGAGTGTCATGACTCTCAGTCCATCTTCTCCTGGGACTTGGTAGTTTTATTTTGACAGTCACCGTAATAACAATCCAACTTGGTCGTCTGTCTGTGTGTGGTTTCATTACAAAAATAACCAACAGTGAAAACTCGTGTTCTGGCATGAAAACTCCATCTTTGTCAGTGTTTCTGCCGTTTCCGTGGAAACAGACATTGCTTTCCAAATGTTTTGAGTCTAAATCCAAAACCTTTCTAAAACTAGAATGCAAACACGATGCGTTTTCACTGTAAATGTTGTTTTGTGAACACGGCCAGAGATTCAGACTCACAGGAGGCTTTTCCACCAGTCAGAACCAGGAGCTAGTTCGGGGCCAGGGTCAGATTTAGCCCCAGTTCTTTGTCTTTCCACCACCAAAGCTCCGGCCTATCAGGGGCTAAACTGGTGCTAAGCTGGCCCCACATCGTTGCGGGACCAGAGCGGGGCCAGACACGCCTGACACATCATCAGCTGGGGGCGGAGTCATCACTGGAGTCATCGCAACCTACGAGGCGGAAAAGATTCTTTACCGGCATTCTGAAATCTACAGCAAACTCGGAGCCCCGGAGTGGTTATAGAGAAAAAAATATAAAAAGACACGTGGGAACGATATAATAAGTAGTTCCCTGAAGTTAATAATACGAGGAAACGAGATCATTGAATCCGCGATCGTGGAGCCGTGGCTCTCGAGGTGCAGAGCTCCTCTGCTGTCTGTCAGTGGCGTCGGATCTATCATTTAGAAGCAGTTTTCCATTGTTGTTTTTTTCAGGCTTTTCATGGTAACATCATTACAACTAACTTCACTTCCAGGTCTTGTATGGCGTTATGACGGCAGGCTGAGGTCTGCATGAGGCTGCGTTGTGCTCCGCTATGAGACGCTGCAATATCATTTTCTACCCACAGAACTTCTTCATAATGAAGCGATACTTTTGGTTCATCAGCAACTACAAAACAAAGTACAAACTACTGTAAATGAAAGCTTGGATTTTTTTTGCCATAAAATGAGCCTTTTAATGGCTTCATGTGAAAGAGAACTTTAATCAGTGTGTGTTTACGTAGGTTCCCATTGGAAACGGCTGTAGAGCAGCGTTCTATCATTCTACACCTCCATTCCTCCATGTTGAAACATTTGATTCAGACATCTAGAAATAAAGTGAAAGGAGCAGAAATTCCCAATGTTATGCTGAAATGTTGAAAAATAAGCCCCAAGGTCAGTCACTCGTTTTTATTATTATTATTTTTCCTCTATGGCCACTCCGGGGTTCTGTACTAAAGCAAGAAGGACGTGAATGAACACCAATGGAGCGACGAGGAGACGCAATGTTTTCTCGCTCTTTGATCTGCAGCCGAGGTTCAGATCAAACTAGATGGAGCGACCCGGATGAAACCGATGTATAAAGTCTGTCTCCTTACTCCTGTATGAGTGCTACATTGGTGAAATCAGTGACGTACGGCGTTTTGGAGTGACGCAATGACATGGCTCTCACTTGGCTCCGTTAACGGTGGAGAACAACCGGTTCTTTGGCGGTGCTCATTTAAGAACTGGCCCTGGCACCGGACCTGAACTAGCACCTGGTTCTTTTTGGTGGAAAAGCCCGAATTGTGCGTCTTTGCTGCCAACGCTACTTAATGAGAATCGGGTAACCAGCTTTCACCTGGTGATATTTGATTTGTGGGCCTGCTCCTGTTCCAGTGACCAATGACCTCCAGGAAACAAGTGAGAACAGTGACAGCGAGTGGAGTTTGAGTGTGTATCCTCTCTAATGTCATCAAGACTTCAGTGTTTAAGTGTGAAACTACCGATCCTCCTCGTCCAGCTGCAGTGCAACACTCCGTGTGCTCGGTGGCTTCTCCATCACTGTCTGCTGTGGAAGGGCCCGTAGGAGCCGTCTCTCCACCTCCTCCATATTCTAAAGCAGTGGACTGTGCAGAAGGTTTGTTACCTTGGCTTTTGAACGGTTGCATACAGATGAGCTGACTTTCAAAGGTTAGTCCACTGGACCTCGCAGGAAAAGCACATCATGAAAAAGTCTGCAGCCGTTGGAAGATTAGTTTCACTGATTCCACCGATAAGTGAAATAAAGACGGGGTGAGACTGTGATGCATCCACTTGTTCCTCAAACGTGTGTATAATCCAACAGACACATGAAAGCGTGGAACAGAGTGGGATTATGCTGCGCTCCCAGACTATATATATCTGCGACCCCAGGCTGTCACTGCTCCTCGTCCCCTTCCTTCCAACATGTAACATCAAATATGTTCACTGCTGCTGATACAGCTCAACATGTCTCCCTCATGTCTGCTTCCATCTCTCCACTTGTCTTCCCACCTTCCACTTCTTATCAAGCAATAGTATAGGGTGCTGCTGATCTTCAGGGAGTTTCATGATCCCATGGATACCCAGTAATGTTATAGATTATACCATCACTAATAATGAAGCTGGAGTAATGAGGCTGCAGACGAAGACGGATAAACTTATAGCACATGTAGACATTTTCTAATGTGATGTAAAGACAGATGGGTGTGGTAAATTCAAACACTTCATCTATCTGACGTTAAAGAATGTGTGCATAGTTTGTTTTATGTTGTTTTAGAGTTTCAATACATCTGGACCCAGTTTATAAAGTGTATGATGCAGTTAGTACTCGTGACGTGTAGAGCAGACTGAAGACGTCCTCTGTGTTTGACTTTGTCTTTACTTTGACCAATCGTGGCGAGGACCAGTCCATCAGGACCTTGGTGGAGCTTGACCTCCAGTTCGTCACAGCTGCAGTGTGATGCGCTCTGCGGGGATCTTTGGATCCTCCCATCATCCATGTGCACGTTACTATGACCTGTAGCACCTCCCTGTGCAGTGCTGCGCAGCGCTGGTAGCTTTGGCTCAGTTAGTGAAGCAGGTCGTCGTCAATCCCAAGGTTGGTGGTTGAAAATCCCCCAACGCCACAACTCACAGAAGTGCAGTTGAGGACGTTTCTGTGCTGAGTTTGCACATAACCTGTTCTCAAATGTTATGTGAGAGTCCTTGTGCATGTGTGTGTGTGTGTGTGTGTGTGTGTGTGTGTGTGTGTGTGTGTGTGTGTGTGTGTGTGTGTGTGTGTGTGTGTGTGTGTGTGTGTGTGTGTTCACCATGTTCACTCTTTCATGTTTCAACAGGACAAATCTTCATTTCCACAAAGCAAAACAGATTCAGGAACAACCTGAAGAATCGAACAAAACCACTTTGAGGTGTTCCCTTTCAACTCAACCGAGCTGGAAAAACATGTCAGGTTGATGGACTCACAGCTTCCAGGGGAAACGTTCCCAGGTGGGGAGGAGGCCACGCCTCAGGAGATCAGGGCTGGTTCTTTAGAACCACAAACCATTAGGAAGGTGCCTGTACGGCATCACGCAGACTTGAACCCACCTTTACTTGACTTTACTGCTGCAGTAACAAAGTAATTCAGTTTGAGCGAAGCTGGAATGAAAAGTGTGACCTGCGCACACATCCATCACAAACATCATAAACAGTGTTACCTTATCAAAATGATTTATTTTCTTTAAAGCTACAGCACTTTTTCAAGCTTTAGATTTTGCCCCTTTCTCTTGCTGCCCTATTCATGTCAGCCTTTGTCTGTCATCTCTAAAAAAAAAAAAAAAAAAAAGTGAAGCGAGAAAATAAAAATCAATCTCATTCCCTCCTTTCTGCAAATACCTGAGAAATGCGGGGCTGACTGAGGCCGGCTGTCAGTGTGTACACATTAGGTTATTGGACGTCTCAGAGTATAGGGAATGTCATTCTGTGAGAAATATACTTTCCTTTGGAAGTTATGGTAAACAATCCTCTGTTCTTACCTGAGGCGTTCTTCAGGTAGCCGTTGGAGTCCACCGTAGTGTACATGACGTAAGGACCGGGCTGGTTCACACCAAAGGGCTGCCAAAGCACACACACACACACACCCACACATTAAAGACGGCAGAGTTTTATAGTTTGCATGTTATCAGCTCACATCAGAGAGGGCGAGGAACAGGAGCAGGGACAGGAGCCGCTGACCTGGAGCTGGTTCTTGTGTTTCTCTAACTAGGTGAGATGTTCAGGTCTGACCTCCTGCTGAGCGTAAATTAACGTGACGGCTGCGTGTTCGTGCTCCCGTGTGGGGGACTGCTTATTCCATGTCTGATCTCTTCATTATGATCGGCTGACAACCCATGAAGAGATGCGTAGAGCCACATTTCTCTTTACATTAGCTAACGGTGATGGTGCTGCATAAAAACAGGGGGGGGGGGGGGGGGGGGGGGGGCGGAGAGGACGAGGTGGGACTGAAAACAAGGGAGGGAGAGCAGAATGAAAAGATAGAGGAGGTTGATGGATGGCAGAGGAGAGGAGGAGAAACAGCTGCAAGCTCCACTTGTCTCCTGCATTCATCATCTTTCAGCGAGACGACAGGCGGGAGGACGAGGAGACGGACGGAGAAGCCAAACATGTCTGATCGCAGCAGCTCCGCTGACGTGCTTCACAGAGGCCCTTCGCAGGAGTTCACCTCTGTGATTTTCACCCGGTGGTTAATCGCCTGCCCAAATGCAGGCCACAACAAGCCTTCAGAGGAAACCCGAAACTGACTGCTCAATAACGCAGCGGCGTTCTATACAAGAGGAAATTTAAGAGCGCAAACTACACTTAATGCAAATGTTTGTTTGAACCCTCTTATGCGTCACACAGCAACACAACAGAGCTGGTGTGTGTGAAGAGGCGTGTGGGTGAAGCAGGGCTTCCTCCTGACTGAGGTGTTGGGCAAGTTACTTCCAAAATCGAATGCATTACATAACACCAGTTCCTGTCATTTGAAACTAAATAGTTACAGTACAATATTACTGTGCCTGAATTGTAATGCGGTACACTACTATTGAATTACTTGTGAGTTACTTTCATCAAAATTACCACAGAAATGTGACTAGATAGTTAAAATAGCTGAAATGTAGTTTATTGCAGCTGGTGAAAACATTCAGTGGAGGTGATGTAGCTTTAATGACTGGGGGCTCCTCAAGGGACGAACAACTTCTTCTAATGGACACAATAAAGACTCGTGGTGCAACACGATGAGTAACAACGACTTTCAGAATCACAAAAGCAGACAACGGCTCCGTCTGGTAAGTTTTGATGGGGATGCTGCAAACATTTAAAGCCTCGGCCGATTGATATGAACCAGAACAGAGCGAGAGCCACTTTTGTGTAATCTATAGCCCGATGACATGACAAGACACACAATCTCTTTATAACTTTGTTCCTATTCTGTTATTCTTCTTTAACTGAAGCTCACAGCACGAAGACGACGTGCACTGAATGGACATAGCTTGTGCTTTACCAACAATCAAAATGTGCTTCTGGAGAACCAGACCTGCCATTTTTACTGTGTATTACATAAACTACAGTATCACATACATGAAGAGAAGTGCTTATCAAAGCAGGTTCAATCATTCAATCCTGAAATATCACACACAAGCACACACACTAAATATTGTACATAACTTTACATGGCAAACAAACAACACAGATAAAATAAGGTCCGTAGTTCCACAGTGCAGCAATCTGACCAAATACATGATCCTGTCTAGTAGTGAAACTTAGAATCCGCCACAGAGAGAACCAGACCTCAACAAAATACCAATAAACTGCTCACACCGACACTTGAAATACTGACAAATGGGAGGAAATAAAAACAGGCACCGTCTTTCAAGGTTTCAGTGTTAAATGATTAATTTCAACCAGAATGTTTTAAATTATGAGAATGTTTCTCTTTTTAAAACAAATGTTGTAATATGATGGTCAAGTGGAGTTTCACTGGTTTATAGTACATCAGAGTGAAGTAATTGAATTTGATTACAAATAAAAATCTATTAAAATGATGAAAAGCATTTTTAAACAAAACAATTGCTGTAGTTTGATCAAAAGGAGAGAAGTGAAGCTGCAGTGTTGTCGGTGACGTTATTAGATAGTTTTGTAGTATCCGTCTTCACTGCTGCAGCGGTTTGTAATTTGCAGATGGTCCCTGCTCACTGTCACACAGACGGCTGCTCATACAGAACAATGTTGTTTCTGCTGTTCCACAGACAGATACTTCAGGAAAACATGAGCTTGTAGCATATTGCCGAACTCACACTGATGGGGAAAGAAGCGCTCTTTGTGCGTTAATTATGTTTCCTTAAAGATTTATTGATGCCAGAAGTTCAAATCTTTCCAATTTTACCAAAGTGTTTAGAAGTTCAGGTTTCTCAGCATTGCACACGGATTACATTGTTCTCTGACGAACTGAATACAATGGGAGAATGTCCATCTTTCCAATGGAGAATCTGTCTCAGTTGTCATCTTATTGAATTCTAGCAGCAGGAAATAAGTCGAACTGGACTTTCTTTCTCTTGTCAGAATGTCTTAGTGTTTTTCAAATTAAAAAAACACCTTTTCATGTAAAAACTGACGCGCGTTACTTCAATTGTAATGAGTATTATATTACTCAAAGATTATTAATCATGTGTTATATTATGACGTTACTGCAAATACGAGTAAGTCACTGTAATTGCGTTGCATTTGTAACACGTTACTCCTAACCCTGGCGTTAAGATGAGGACAGGTCACCGTTCACACACTTCGATGTGGGCTCTTCCTCTCATTGTGAAGCAGGATTCACCGAGCGTTGGATTGTTCACCCACTAATAGGGAACGTGAGCTGGGGTTAGCCCGTCGTGAGACAGGTTAGTTTTACCCTACTGATGATGTGTTGTTGCAATAGTAATCCTGCTCAGCACATTTACACTCAACAACCTACACAGAAAACAGGTTTTTCTACTGCGGAGTCACCAGAGAAGGGATGTCGCTCCACATGTGGCTGCAGGTTGCGGGAGATATTAACAGAATGATGGTTTGATGTGTTGGTGATAAGTCGCAGCTTCAGAAACTGTGCGATAAAGTCTACAGAAGATCGTACAGCTCAGTGTGAGACTTGAACTATTGTCTGCACTGTGTTTCTCTTTCCATTGTAACTGTGACAAAAGGCATCATATGATCATACGAGGCAGTGGTGGAGGAAGCAGCTCGGCACAATGAATCACTTCCACGAGGCCACGGAGGCCAGCTGAAGGTGCACAACTGCAATACAACAAAACACTCAAACTGCGCTCAGCTTCGGCTCGAATGTAGCCACAGTGTTTGTCCACTCAAACAGCAATAAAATCTGACACACCTCCACACCACGAGTCCACATAGGACCATGATCTACAATTTGCCTCACTGAGGCTTCACCTGTTCATGCTTCCTCGTCTTCTGGATGCACGGCTGCTGTTTTAGTTACTGCTTTGTTTCTTAGTGAATGGAACCGTAGTGTAGCTGCAGGCCAGGCGGAAACCGCTCTGGAATACAGTGGATGACCTTGTGGAAGCTGGCGGTGTGTCTAAAACCGATAAACACAGCCTGATCCCAGAACAACAGTGCAGACATGGAGCCTTGGAGACCTCCAACAGGAAGAACACACGTCTGTTAGAAAACCAACAATTCAACTCAGCAAACATGGAGGCTCTGCTAAACGTCTCCAACAGCAACATGTAGGAAAACCCAAAAGAGACTTCCAAGGCCGGGAGCTGGAAACAAAGCCACCTGTCGTCCACCTGAACCGGAACCTGAGGATTTTCTCCGCTGAAAGGTGACGACACACACAGGGAAGAGAAGAGTACCGGCTCCAGATTACAGTCATAAAAGCAGGTAGATACTGAGTCAGGTGGTATCGCATTAAAGCAAACCTAATTCATGCATGTCTCTTCCATTATTTTCTATTAGATTCCAGCTGCATTCAAAAGAAGTTCCAGGCCCCTCAAGCCCAAAGTCTTATCACACAGTGAAATCTACTCCCTCATTTTTGGCAGTTTAGTGTGGATTTGATGCAGTGGTGTGTCGGATGTGCTGAGTGCAGACTCATGCCTTCATGTTACAGGATCTCTCACCTTGACGTTGTCGGGGCAGTCATTGGAGCAGAGGCCGCTGAGCACTGAGGAGGACAGAGAAAATCAGGGTCAGACAGATTTTTAACATGTCAAGCTCAGTGGATCACTGCTGCAGAAGACGAATAGAGCCACAGGACTCAAACATCAGGTGGTTTCACCTCTGATAATGTCAATAAACACAACAACTCATCAGCACCGATCTGAGATATAGAAGCTTTTAAAAACGCTAATGTAAAAAATAAACCTTGACAGAAAGGTACTTAGAACAGACATGCCAAACTCACATAAAGCTTCATTTGATCTCAACTGGGCCACGACTTTGAATTCTTCATTTCAGGTTTGATTGTTGTGTCTTACTGGAGCTTACTGGATTATCTATCATGTTGATAAGAGTTATGTATTAAAATATTTGTTAAGAATTAAAGAAGTAAGCGCGGACTCCACGTGTTTGAAATCCCTACTTAAAAACAACCAACACTGAATATGAAGATGTGTAAAGAGAATGGAAACAGGTTTTCTCCTCCATTACACACAGATCAGCCATAACATTAAGATCAAACTGATAATCTTTTCATCACGGTTCCTGTTAGCAGGTTGGATAATTGACCATTTTACCCTTTAAATCAATGTGTTTGAAGTAGAAGAAAAATAAATAAAAGAAAAGAAAACTTGGAATTAGGGTTGGTGTTATTGATGCTATTGAAGGGGTCAGACTGGCGCTGTGAGCTGACTGAGATGCTGTTTAGCTCTTTATAGCATCCATCTTGCAAAGCAATCTCTCTATTGAATTCATGAAGAGAAAATGAGTTTGTTTTGTAGAGATAGGTCAGTGACGGGTGCTCACAGTGCAGGAGAGAGAAAACAGTCCCACATCCAGTCTTCAATAATGAGAGCTGCTCGATGCGTAGGTGTGGACAAGACAGCCAGTAAGGTGAGGCTATAAATAAATTGTCGGCAATGAGAAACATAAAAATAAGTGTCACACCATTAACACTGCGCGTGCATGCGAGGGAAGCTGTTCACTTATTTGTGTGTACAAGTGGAGGAGGACAGAACCCAGTGAATTGCTAATCAGTCATTAGAGGAGGGACTTTATTAGCATACTAATGGGGTTCTGGGTCGAGGCTGGCTTGATTTGCCTGATGGAGTCACGCTGAAGCCCGGTTCTCTGTTAATAAGGTCGCAGTCCGGCGCCGAGCCAGACACCAGCCAAACTCAACACCCCCAATCAGACAGCCTGAGTCCAGGACGCCCGGAGCTGAAGCCTCCTCCGTTCTGCTCACGGCGGCTACTGAGGTGAGAGCACAGCCATGAGCAGCGGCTGACGGTCAGCGATGAAACAAGTTGAACCGACAAACACACCTCTAATGTTTCCCCTGGCGCACGTTTTTGTTAGATCCCGGCTGATCCAGAGCTCTTCAAGAACATACTACTGTCACTGACTACTTTTACTAGAACAATACTCTGATACGACCCTGTTTACACCACAACGTTTTCAACTGAAACGCAAAACTGTTGTCGTGTTCTGAGGGTCCGTTTAACACCTTGGGGCAGCGCTCTGACTCTGTCATAGTGTAAATGGGAGAAAATGCAACTTTATGAAACGCTGGGGAGAGATAGCGATCTCTGTGTAGGTGGAGGAAATGCTGCTACTGGTCCTGCTCACCGCAGCCATAGTACCTAGTAGTCGTACACACATCAGTAAATCCCTCTTGTTCTTAGTCACCATGCTGGTGAACTTCTCAGATCATTTGCCTTCAGAAACGCCTCAAATTAACCAGATATGGTGACAACTTGTGTCTGTATAAATATTTATTTTTCATTGCATTCCAGAACCGTTCTGAAAGTGAAATTGAGGCACTTTTCAGTGAGGTTGAAGAAAACCAGAGAATAAAGTTTGGGACATTGAAGGTTGTGAAAACCAACCAAAGGGAAAGTACACAGCGATGATTTCAAGTAAAGACACAAAACCTCGGTTGTGTTCTGAGTGTTTGTTTACACGACAACAGTGCTCAGTCACTGAAAAAGAAACTCTCTGAGAGCGGCTCCCAAGGTGGAACTTTTTGAAGGCGTTCGGGTTCCGTCTCCGTGGAAACAGGCGAAAAGAACTCTTTCTGGAAACGGTGAGGCTCTGTCCCGAGTGGACAGCGGAAGTACATCACGGTCGTAGTAACTCGTTGTTCTGCACATCAAAACAAAGTTCCCTCCATCATGTCTTGACTCCCAGTCCACATTCTACTGGGACTTGGTACTTTTATTTTGATAGTCATTGTTAATAACAATCCAACTTGGTCGTCTGTCCACTAGAATGTCTGTGTTCTCCCTTTGTTAATGTTTAGAGCAGATTGTTCTCTGCTGGATGCGTGTGTGTGGTTTCAATACAAAAACAGACAACAGTGCCAGCTAGTGGCCCAACATGCAATCTACCTTGTTTTCAGTGTTTCTACCAATTCCGTGGAAAAATAAATAATTTTGTAAATGTCATGTCATGTAAACAAAAAACTTTTCCGAAACAAAAACGATGCATTATGATTTGAAACAAGTTTGTGTAAATGAGGCCTGAGAGTTTTGTTTAGTTTCCCTTCCTCTTTAGAGGCTCCACAGCTTTATGTGTCGGTCTACATTTCTATCTGATTTTTAATGTTGTTTTATCTCTTATCTAGTTTGAGCTAAAAACGGCTCTAAAAAAAAAAAATTGTTCAGTCGATTAACAAGTTAGAGGAAACATGCAAACCTGTTACCACACAATCAACAGTCATGCTGAAAGAGAACTTAAGTTAATGTCTTAAACAGCTGGAAGAGAAATCCCTGAAATGGACTAAAAGAACTTTAAAACTGCCGTCAGAGCTGAAATGACTAAACGAGCTAACAAAGCTAAAACTGATCAACCTGGTCTTACCTGGAGCTTATTGAACGCTTGTTGTGGCGGATTGTTCTCTGCTGCATGTGTGTGTGTGTTTTCATTACAAAAACAAACAGCACCAACTTGTGGCCTGGCATGCTAACTACGTCGTTTCCATGGAGACAGACATTGTTTTCTCAACGGTGCTGTATAAGCACAACACTTTTCAGAAATGAAAAACACAAAAACGTTGCGTTTTCACTTGAATCCCTGTCTGGCCTGCGTCTAAACTTTACACTCATTCAGCCAACATTTGGGTTTGGTCTCTGAGCTTCAAGTAATGATACTTTGGGATGTTTAGACCAGACGTCTGTTCCCACATGACGCTCTTTCACAAGAAATACTTTCATTAAATAATCCGTAAATACATGTCTTCCATTATGTGAACGTTATTTGTAAACCAGACCGTTTTGATAAAGGACTCATCTCCCAGTTGAAGGTCTCATGTCACATTTAAAGTAAAGAAAGATTGAATAGTTGATCCTCCCACTGTGTCTTTCACTTCACCTGAAAAATGTTGAGTCTCAGAGAAAATAGAGACAAAAAGAGTTTCACTCATTTACTTTCAATCATTTACCTGGAGCTCTGAGAGGTGCACACAAACTACTGTAGAATGAGGTTAGAAGATACAACCACCATAAATATACTATAAAGAAGCTATAACCACTGCAAACACTTTGAGAAAAGTAAAACCAATACAAAGGCTAAAATAGATAGATGGATAGAAAAAAAAGCACAAATAAAGCAAATTAAACACAAATACAGAAAAGTTAAACACACACCAGGTTAAACTGCTAAACACTTGGGTAAAATGTGAAAAATGTAAAACTGCCAAGATTTGCTAAAAAACAGCTTAAAAAAACAACCAACAAGAAAAGGTAAAAAAAAAAAAAAAAAAAAAAACCCAAACAGCTAAAGTTTGTGGAAAAAAATCAAAACAACTAAAACAGAAAACAACAGAAAGCCAAAATAAGTAAAAGAACTCAAAATTGTTAAAAAAAAAAAAAAAAAACAGCGACAGTAAAAGTAGGTAAAATCTGGTTTAGAAGGTGAAACGAGTGAATCAGTAACAATTGCTCAAAACAAAATTAAAATTATTTTGGGTATATAAAAATAACCCAAAATGCCAAATCTGCTAAAAAATTGCTTCAAGGAAATCGTACAATGTCTAATGTTTAAATCTTCGCTATGAAGCCGGGATTTAAACACAACATAAAAAACTAACATATGAAGTTTATGTGATGTGTTGGTTCAGCTAGACATCGTTGTGTTTTCTGCCTCGGCCTGTTTACAGCGACGCTCCGTCACTTCTTCAAACCGGCTCCCAAGGTGGAACTTTTCTGAATCCAACGAGGCATAGTCACGACATGGAACGTTGTCACGTAAACAGTGTAAAGTGGTAAAACGGGTTATGATCCGGTCCCCAGGCTCGCGGTTCGATTCTGGTGTGTGAGCGCCTTGTATGGCAGAACATGAAGACATGGTGGACAGAAGCAGTCTTCCATGATCTTCACCTCACAACCGTCGCTGCATTTTGTCTGGACGTGCCTGAACAAACTGAATACCAGCACCTGATTATCCAGACACAGTGAGCGATTGCAGCAAAGAGCCGCGTAACTGCAGCGGCGGTGAGAGCTGGAGGACATTTCCCTCTCACTGTGATCCCTCCACCGTCATTCTGTGAGAATAAACAACCGTTTTTTATGCTGAAAGCTTTGATTTAGGAAGAAATTGCATACGTGTGGCAAAGGCAAATTTGCTGCTTTGAAGTGCAGCAGCTTATTAAGAATACGCCTGCAGCAGAATGGAGATGGAGCGGGCATCAAAGACGAGGCTGCGCTCTTTGACCGGGACTGACCAGTCTGCATATCAGCTGCCACTTAACGCCTCCGTAAACAGGTCTCAGTGCAAAATGTCACAGCATTAAGAAAGAAAAACACTTTAATTAAGTCATTGAGGGCCTTGCTTTGTTGCCAATAATCATTTTAAAATGACTTTTCAAACCGGTTTTTATAGACGAATGTGAATATGAGAATATGAGAGACAACGATTTTCTGAGTTCTGCATGCAAACAGCGAAATATAATATTGATCGCGGTACACATGAGAATACAAGAAACGTTGAAAACGCTGCAGTCTGCACTCACACAGAGAACTGCAGGATGTGAAGCTGTCAGCTCCTTTTCTCTGTTCTTCACGTCCACTCAGGTTCTGTATGAAGACATGTCCTCCACCTATGCAAATGATGGTGCAGTAAACTATGGGAAATGTTCATTTAGTTAAAATTCAGTCGGGAACCCTCCATGATCCCTGTTGATGCTTACTCGAATGTGTGCCGAGAAACAGTGAACTGTTTCAGTAAAGTTGCAGACGAGCACTTGGACAGAGCTGCACCGTGTAGAGTTCTGTTTTCAGTGACTGCAGCGGCCAAAACGCAACGGAGGTTTTCCTCTCCGACTCGTAAACAAGGCCTGCCACCTGTGATGTGACTGCGCTCACTTTCCAGAGCTGGACGCCTGCTTTTGGCCTTTAAAGATCCAGTAAAGTGCAGTAAAGCTTTCAGACACAAACAGAGGACGACAGTTTTCTTTGGCTGTGTGGAGATCAAAGCCTTCGAGGAGCGGAACAGCCCGGCATGGAATTACAGCACCATCATCATATCACAGGCTTCACACCAAAGTCCTCTGTCAAGGACACAAATGATCAATACCTCCTCCACGTGGGACTCTTCCTGGCTTGCTGGGACTTTGTGCTTCCTGGGGGTCAGGGTGCTTTCACAGCTGTGGGTGACAGCATGAATCAATAACTCTGGGATTAAACCCGCCACTTGTGGGAAGTCAGTCTCATTTGGGATTATGAGGAAAGAGGACATCAGAAAAAACACTGCAGAGGGTTTTAAAACCAAAATACCATGACCTCAGTGCAAACTCTAAAATCTCCTCTGTAGAGGTTTTTATTTCGTACTTCTTGAGCTGCTCACAATGTTTTCACACATCAAATGATACCTGTTCTCACCACCGCAGTATCTCTGTGTGGCTGACAGGTCAATTAACTGTGTGGAGACACATTTTCTGAAGAATTGCCTGCATCTCTGTGGGCTACGGCACAAATTGCTCCTGTGAATCCAGCAGTCATCAATCCTCCATTAAAATCCTCTGTGAAACTGACTTGTATATCTCTGCTCCTCAGATGTGATGAGATTTAGCCTCTTTCCATGTCTGGTCCTGCAGATCAGGATCCATTTCATTGGCGAACATGTTTGAATTGTGTTCTTGTCACATTTCAAAGGAAATCGTTCATACAGGTGACTCGGACTTAAATTACGACCAAAGTAAAAGTCTTCAAACAACAGCACAACAAAATTATAAACTTAATCCACAGGTCGGCAACAGCGTCAAACTGCAGCAACAGCTCAGTGAGAACAGGGAAAGGCAACCTGGGGGTATTCCAGAAAGCAGGTTCAACAAACTCTGAGTTGACTCACTGAGGTGGGAATCTCTGAGTTTCCCGGTTCCAGAACAGCTGATCTGAATTTAGATCAATCAACTCTCAGTACGTGAACCTTGAGTCACAACCAGAATAAAAAGCCATCATCGAAGGAGCCCCGATACCACGAGTCACTATGGCAACAGAACGGAAACCCAGTTATTTTGCCGTAAAAGTTCCGGCGCTGCAGCAGCAGTTTCAGTGCGAGGGTGAATTCCCTAACCACACACTGTTGCTTTACTCATTTTATAAAGAAAACGACCAGTTCGCAAAAACAACGTAATGCTGTGCAAAAAATGTGCTCTGACGAGAGGCACGGGTCAACCCGAGAAGGAATTTCCCGCACGGGGAATTCATACAGTGCAAGTAAAATAAATAAAAACTCATCTGGGCTGGAAAACTCTTGCAACAAGTTTTCTCAACTCATTTCTGTGTCGACGTCTGTCAGGTTTGGAAATAAGGGACAATCTATTTCTGGTAGCTGCTTCAGGTGCGAGGAACCAGTAGAACCTCAGGGTTTCCTCTACAAAACCTGCCAGCGAGTCTGTTACCGTGGTGACTGATTCAAGGCAAGGCAAGGCAAGGCAAAAGTATTTATAGAGTACTATTCAAACTCAAGGCGATTCACAGTGGTTTACAAAGAAATAAAAGAAATGAGAGAAATACAGAATAAAGAATCTTTAGAAGAAATGAAAGAAACGCGTTAAAACAAATAATGAAGGGAAGTATAATAAATAAGGTAAGATATTTATTAAGATAAGTTTAATCAGTAAGTAAAGTCTATTCTTTATTCAAAAGCCTGTGGATATAGGAATATTTTAAGTCCTGATTTAAAAGAGGTGATGGTGTCAGCAGTCTTCAGGTGTTCAGGACGTTTTTTCCACAGGTGAGGAGGTAGGAACTAAAAGCTGCTTCACCTTGTTTGTTTCTGACTGGAGGAACAGTGAGTAAACCTCTTCCTGAGGACCTCAGAGGTCTGGAGGTTTGATCTTCTACAAGTCAACCTGAGATGGATTTAGGCCCGAGACCATTCAAAGCTTTATAGAGCAGAAGGAAGATTTTGAAGTCAATCCTCTGGCGCACAGGCAGCCAGTGCAGGGATTGGAGCACGGGGGTAATGTGCTCCACCCTCTTTGTGTTGGTGTAATGTGCTCCACCCTCTTTGTGTTAGTGTAATGTGCTCCACCCTCTTTGTGTTGGTGTAATGTGCTCCACCCTCTTTGTGTTGGTGTAATGTGCTCCACCCTCTTTGTGTTGGTGAGGACTCTGGCTGCAGCGTTCTGGATGAGCTGTAGTTGTCTGACAGATTCTTTCCTGAGGCCTTTAAACACACCGTTACAATAATCAACCTACTGAAGATAAATGCATGAACAAGCTTCTCAGAATCTTGTTGGTCAGAAATCCTTTCTTCAATATTCTTCAGATGGTAAGAAGCTGATTTTGTTATTGTCTTAATGTGGTGGTTGAATTTCAGTTCTGAGTTCAGAACTCCACCAAGATTTCAGAGTTTTATTCAGCTCTCTTTGTGAAACGGAAACCCGCTTTCTGGAATATCCTTCTGTCCTATAATGACAATGACAACAAAAACAGCAACAACGACCACCATGCTAAGGAATGCTAAGAGAAGCTAAGTGAAGCTAAGAGAAGCTAAGAGAAGTTAAGAGAAGTTAAGAGAAGCTAAGATAAGCTAAGTGAAGCCAGGAGAAGCAAAGTGAAGCTAAGAGAAGCCAAGAGAAGTTAAGATAAGCTAATTGAAGCGAAGAGAAGCGAAGAGAAGCTAAGAGAAGCTAAGATAAGCCAAGAGAAGCTAAGTGAAGCTAAGTGAAGCTAGGTGGGTCACAGTCTGAGGATGACTGACATCACCAGCAAACAAATGAGACAAAAGTGTAACTGTCAGTAAACGGACTGATATATACTCATATACTGACAGACAATCTGTGTTTTTGGCCGTGTGAATAAAACTCATGGTGTTGTTTTCACTCCTGGTGCAGCTGGAATAAAATCCCACTGGGCAGGTCATGGGATCTGATGAAACCAAAACTCTAACCCAGGATTGAGACACTGTACATGAACACTGACACAGCCTGATTGTACACGATGTGTGACAATGGAGAAATTAGCAGCTTTAACCACACACACACACACACACACACACACACACACACACACACACACACACACACACACACACACACACACACACACACACACACACACACACACACACACACACACACACACACACACACACACACACACACACACACACACACACACACTCCGTTAGGAAATTCATGACATAGATTCAGCGAGGCAGAAAGGCAGAGAGAGACAGAAACAGAGAGACATAAACGGCGTTGGTGTAGAAGTCCTTCACATCTCAGTGGGCACGCCATCGCTCCAGGAAGACCATGAGTCAGGCTGGGTGTTCGTGTGTGTGCTGCCTCGCCTGTCACTGCACTTATCAGACAGGAAACTCAGACCACCGAGGCTGAGGCTGCGTTGCTTCTGTTCTCTGTGCTTCAATCTTCAGTTGACATGTAACAAGAACAGCATCTCCATGGACGGAACAAGACACACACACACACACACACACACACACACACACACACACACACACACACACACACACACACACACACACACACACACACACACACACACACACACACACACACACACACACACACACACACACACACACACACACACACACACACACACACACACACACACACACACACACACACACACACACACACACACACACACACACACACACACACACACACAGCCCATTGTCCTGAGTAATATTAATGACTGATGGCGGACCCACTGCAGGACTCATCTAATCTAATGGAAATCTGTGTGTGTGTGTGTGTGTGTGTGTGTGTGTGTGTGTGTGTGTGTGTGTGTGTGTGTGTGTGTGTGTGTGTGTGTGTGATACAGTGAGTTTAAAGTATGTAGTCAGCTACTACTGGTACTTAAAACACCGGGTGGTTCCATCCTGTGCATCATGGGCTCGTCGAGTAATAGTATATAAAATTCACCTGCGACCCCTGGGAGACTAAAGCCCCATTTACACGATGTTTACAGTCATTTATGTGTTCATCCATTTCCTTTCACTTCTATTGCTAACTATAGACAGACTCCATTATGTTCAAACGTTACTTCTGGTAATCCTTCAGTCTTTCCACGAGGATCAACAAGCCCCAGGATCCGACGTCCGCAGTGCCAGTACTTATAGTAATCGTTTGTTAGAGAGGATTTTTCATGACTATTCTGATATTGCTAATCCAGTGTTTTCCATAAACACAACCTTTAATAATCTGGCAGTAGTCCATAGTTACTTGTGCAGGTTTCAAATGGTGTTGATAAAAAAAAGAAAGTCCTGCCAACACATTTGGAGCAATAACAAATTTGTAACAGAAGAATTTTCTTTTAAACCTTTAGCAGAATCAGAAAGTCGGTGGGCGGCAATCGAAGGCTCTGTGGTTTCATTTAGTGTGTCAGGTCTTTTTACAAGCGACACTGGAGAAAATGAGTTTCTTCTGAACACCATATATCTACAGTATATGTGCTATTATTCGTCATAATTTCGTGTTTTATTTTATGTTCTGTAAATTTATCACATCGGAGCAAAAGATCCTGACTTAACAAAACCCAGCTTCCAGTCTGAAAATGAGCTTTTGTCGCGATTGGCCAGCATGTCTTCAAACAGTTACAAGGGATTGTAATTTGACACCAGACTCTTGTTTGAATGACTTGTGATGCCTGAGGTGAGTTGTGTCGGGGTATTCATCAGTTTCAGTTCTGAAACAGGTTATTTCAAATTGAGAATGTGACACAGACAAGCATGAGAGGAACACCTATTGACTCTTCATAATTACTTCCTGATCGCTCTCATATTTCCAGAAGTTCAAGGCCCTGTTTCCATGGCAACGGCTCAAGTGAAAGCGCATTGTTTTTGCATTTTTCTTTCAGGAAAGTTTCACGTTTGCATGGCAAAATTTCAAAGAGCCGTTCACACAAGAATGGGAGAAACGCTGTTTTGGCATTTATATTTAGTTAATAGTAGCATATATCTGTAATAGATCACTGAAAGTAATAAATCACTGAAAGTAATTTATTCATAATTGAAATAATTTATTGAAATAAATTGATATTTATTTATTTATTATTGCAGGTCGTAATAGATTACTTAAGGCAATATGCCACTGAAAGTAATTATAAGTAATCTAAATTATTAATTAAGATGACTTTGTTATTCATGAATTAATAATCGCAGGACACGACCCTGCAATCAGAGACTAATCACCAAACTATCACGGGCCCTCAGAGCAGTCAGTTTGACCGCCGCCTTGTTTGTCGGGGATTCACCCGTGGATTTCGTCTCCCTTTCAGATCTGCTGCATGAGTGGAGCTCTGCTCAACAGCCAGCCCCTTGGGAAATGCAAGCGGTTCCGGTCTGTTATTGGCCAATGAGTGCCGTGAGTTTTGAATCCAAGGTGGGTCTTGGACCGAGGTGTGATTACCGGATGGTCTTCCGCGAGGCGATCGGACGTCAGCAACCTGTTGGGCGGAGCCCCTGGTTGGGACGTGGAGTTCTGGGTTTATGCTCCGTTGTTCTGGGACCATGTCCTCTGAGCTTTGTATGAAGCTGTGTGCTTCTGACACGAGGCCCAGCTGAAAACCATGTAGTTTTCAAAATGGGCCACTAGTGGGTGCTGTTGGTTGTTTTTGTAATAAAACCACACCCAGCAGAGAACAATCTGCTCAGAGCAGATTGTGGGAGAACACGGACATTCTAGCGGACAGACGACCAAGTTAGATTGTTATTACAGTGACTGTCAAAATAAAGCTACCAAGTCCCAGGAGAAGCAACGGAGTCAGAAAGTTGCATTTTCAGCGTCTCCAAGCACCATTGCTGTGTGAACAGACTCCAGAACACAACGGAAGTTTCGCATTTCTACTTGAAATCACTGTGTAAACGGGCCCTAAACTGTGGGTGAGCTCAGTGGTTTTCCAACTAATGACTGTTTCAGCATCTTGTATTGTGCCACTACATCCCGCGTGGTGATAGCAGAGCATTTTGATAACAGTGGATTTATGTCCAGAGATTAATTTTATGTGGAGTCTCGTTTGGGCGGCAGTGTGATGACAGCTGCCAGTTAGTCATGATTCACAAGTGAACAGACGTGGATGGATCAGGATAAAAGAGCTGTTATTTAGGAAGAGAGGGGCTTGGTGGCTTCTGTTCTTAATCTGAGCTGCCAGTTTGTGGTCTGGGACACAGGAATCAGGTCATTTCTCACCACTAGGAACCAATTTATTGGTGTCGAGAGTGTTATTACAGCGACTGGATGCCAAGCCTGTAGTGATGAGCTGCAGGAAAGTGTAGCTCTCAGAAATCACTCAGACTCGTGTGTCCAAGTCTCTTCGTAACTGGAGACGGATGACAACATGTTAAAGTCAGGAAATTACCTGTTTCATGTTTTATACACAATAAGAGCTGCAGATGTTTTGCTGTGACATTTAAAAAGGATGAACTGTCACTTCAAATATTTCATTTACATGCGCAAACAATAATTTCATCTTTTGAATGAATAAATTAAATATCTTGACAGGTTACAGAAGATAAAACATGAATATGGTTTTCCTTCTCTTCGGGGTTGGAGGGACACAAAATAAAAACTCTTTCCAGTGATTTTCATATGAATCATTTCTTTCTACATTTAAAGATTAAATATTACTTTGAAAGAAAAATGATGACAATCAACAGCATTTCTACAAAGCTGCGATTTCATCCATTGTTTGATAAATCCTATAAATATGGTGTAAATAGAAACAAGCAGGCCAGATTAGTAAACCTAAACACCATTTGAAGATCTTTTCTATGCTGACTGAGAACTGCACCAGAACATCGTGACTTGTTTGCTCCAGATTTGCTCTCAGTGTTTTCACACAGTGGAATCACTCATTTCCTTTAACTGCCCCTAGAAACACACAAGTCCTCTTTCAGCGGACAGTAGATTTTTTTCAGCTCCGTAATGTTCATAGAGAATTTTATCCTAACGACACATCGCAGCAGCCCGAGGTGGAGTCCTGCCCCGACCTTTGGGCCTCCTCCTCCTCCTCACGAAGCTCCACGGATCAGCCATGAGTGCCCATCACTGCAGATCACTGCTGCCAATCACGTGCATTGAATGTTAATGTTTCGATTTAGTTATGATGAAGCTACTGGCTGATCGGGAAAAAAAAAGAACCATAAAATCACATTTAGACAAAAACATGTTTTTACTTCTTCGAGAGAAAATATAGAATTCTATTCAGAGGTAACGTTAACCAACGTGCTTCCCCTGCAAGGTACCTTTTCGTTGCATGTGTTTACATCTCTCTCAGACCGTATGAACGATCCACACGGCAGACATGTTTGCTGGCTCTGCCGCAGCGCGCCTGCACAGTGTGAAGGAGGGGGGGAGGGAGACACGACACTGCACACGGGGCTGCTGCAGGCTGCAAACTACGAGCCACAGGTGATCGGTTTCTGTGATGGGCATTGATCAGCAAACCGGTCTGTTAGTGTCTTTTGGAACTTTGCTGAAGAAAGTCATCAAGTGAATCCAGATATGACCACAGTTCAGAAACACGACGTGTTGGTCCAGGTAGCTAAGCTAAAACAGGACAAAGTGTTTGCAGCTGATTGCTGTGTCCTCGACGTGCATGTGAGCATCAGACCATGGAGGGATGGCGGGGCGATTCCTGGCTTGTTGAATCAAATATTCATGTGGATATCTGAGGTAGAGAGGTAAGGCGGAAGCTTACGCAGCTTCCTCTTCATACAGACCAACGTGCCTGTACCAGCAGAAATGGTTTCAGTTTAACAAAGAGGTTGACATTTTTTAATCTCCATCACAACATATGACCTGTGTTTTGTACAGTCCTGTATTGGTTTTGATGTTTTCAACTTTTGTGAGGTGACCTTGAGTGTTCTGACAAGCACCTATAAATAAAATTTATTTACTATTATTATCATTATTAGTAGTATTATTATTAGTAGTAGTAGTATCTGGGGGATGTTCTGCACAAATGAGGCTTATCTGAGGAGGATCCATGTCCTCACTTCAAAGACCTTTCTCAAACCACAGGACACATGGAGGGGTGGGGGGGGCTGGAGTCCACAAACACAGTAGAAGATATGCAGGCTGGAATCTCAGCGGTTTTCACTAAAAGAAACTAAACAAATGCCACAACAGTCGTGGAGGCTGACATGTCAATCAAACATTAAAGCCTTCAGCACGAGGAATGCACAATATGAATATGTGCAAAGTCCATATCACTACAGACAGACTGAACCAGGAATGTACCGATACCATTTTGATCAAAGTACAAGTACGAGTTTTAGCTACTTGCTGATACCGAGTACTGATACAAGTACGTACCAAATGCCATTAAGCCTGATACATACTTCAAATGCAATCACTACAGAAGCCTCTGTGTTGCTGTGAACCTCCTCCACACAGCCTCTGTGTCGATGGTACGTCACATCAAACAGCCTTGAAGGCTCCAGAATACAACTGAGTCTACAGTACACATAGTACAGTGTGTAGCATCGAACTACATATTGTACTTTGTGTATTGTAGACTGTAGACCGAGCTGTTAATGCATGTATCAACCAGACTTTAATCATGTTTAGCACGTAGCGTTGCTGGTGTGTGAGCGCTAAAATGCTTTAGCATGTAGCACGTAGCATGTAGGATGTAGCACGTAGCATGTAGCAGGTAGCATGTAGCACAGTTTGGAGTAAAATCCTCCTGATCCACTGAACAGTTAAACTACTGAGCGACATCGTTCTAACTCTGCAGGTCCAAATGTCTCTGGTGACGAAGTTGCTGATGTTGCATCAACTATCTTTTTCTTCCCCTTGATATTTTGTTAAAATATAATTAACAGTCAGTCTTACTTTTGTCGTTCTCATTAATATTAAAAAATCTCCAAGCCGCGGTCATCGCTTGTCCTCTCTTGTCTACCTGCTGCTGACGTCGATGATGGATGACATCATGTAATACTCGCTGGGTTGTATCAGGGAGCTTTTACGAGTACTTTGTGCAGTCTCAGACCCAATGCCAGTATCGGTGCATCCCTAGACTGAACTACAATAAAACACGTTTAGATGCACTGTGGATTCAGAAAGCTGCAAATGTAAGAATTTGAAATATAAAAGAAAAGTGTGATTAATGTGCCCTTAACTGATTTAAAAACCCCTAATCATCTGACTGAACACGAATACTGTCACCGTAAGAACGAATGTTGAGGCAACAATGAAAATGACATTATCTACTAAATTCTAGTATTTTGAATGTTCTTTATTCAACCATTGAAGCTCGGTCTGTCTCCCAATTTGCCCTTTCAGGTTTTGAAGACTGGGCCGACAGTGCGGAATTGTTATTTAAATAGGTCCACATAAAAATAGAAAGATGAGCACACATCCACATGCACAAGCACGCGTACACACAAAATAGGATGAGCAGACCTTGATGAGGACACACGACATGCCTTGTCAGCGCTAGTGGCTACGAGTGTGAGTCACCTCGAGCCACGCACGCGGACGGACGGATGGACGCAGACAGACAGACAGACAGACAGACAGACAGACAGACAGACAGACAGACAGACAGACAGACAGACAGACAGACAGACAGACAGACAGACAGTCCATCTACAACCACCAGCTCCAGTCTGTATATTTCATGTTCAGAGTGAGAAACAGGTCCTGTAAGGAGCTCATGTTGAATGTATGTGTGAATCAGTAGAATTCAACATTAGTGTAAAAGAACATCCAGGCTCTGTTTTTATAAGACATAAGAAAATGAAAATGTTGCAGATTGTCTGCAGCCGCACACGTGTGCAAAGGACAGCCGGACGTGAGCATGTCAGTAGTAATTAGAGAAAATTATCATTTTATTGGAGATGAGCTGTTAAATTCAAACAAACTCTCTGAATCCTCTTCTGTTGTGGTTCATTTACTCGCACATGAGCATTAATACTGCGGACTGAGACTCAGATCTCATGAGCAGAACTCCATGTTCCAAGTAAAGTTGTGTTTTATCTGCTCAGACAGAGACACGGGCATTTTGAAAACATTGCACCGTTCTCAGAGACTCACAACATCAGTGGCTTTTAAACAAACTGCCTGAATGAAAATTAATTGCAAACGTTAAGTAAACAGGGTCAAACGTCTCCTATAAAAACCGGTTCTAGGTTGTGAGTGTTCAGCGGCTGCACAGCTAAAATCATTGCAATGTGAGCAGATTGGAGCTCAGGATCATAAATCAGACACGACGCCTCAGCTCGGCTGCTTGTTGTTTTCATCACAGCCACTCCCCATAATGTGCTAATTGGTCTGCCTGCCAGCCACCTCAGTCCTCTGTGGATTAACTCAACACTAATAAAAGTGAACTGGGTATAAGCTTGAATTGATTCATGCAGGCTGCATGGAGGGGAGAGTCCAGGGTCTCAGACTGCTGACGGTCAGGTCGTTGATGAAGATGAATGATATTTACACAGAAAACGTAAAAGGCATGAATTAATGACACCTGAATGTCCTTCTGGAGCACTGTTGTCCACAATCATCTACGGAAGCTGCTTCTTTTTATTGTGGATCATGATCAACAAGAACTTAAACACCAAACAGAAGCATAAAAGAAACACCAACTGATGCGATCACTTGCTTTCTCAGCTGGGGTCTCAGTGATGTGTTGTGTTGTGTTGTGTTGTGTTGTGAATCAGAAATTGGGCCCTGCGCTACGTCAGAGAGGGCATTGACAAATCACAGTCACGGTAGGCTCTCCCTTTGACCCTCCCACCGGTAGTGCAGAGCTGCCATGCTAAACACAGCAATTGCTCCCAAGGAGCAGAGAAGTCTATTTTTAGACTGCAGGGAAATGCGACCCAACTCTGAGTTTGATCTCACAGTGACCCATATCTGACCTGTTTTGTGGCCGTGTGAAAGCGCCAATTCCGATTTTTTCACACCAGACCCAGGCCTTCATCATATGTGGTACCAGTTTGGATATTTCCCTACATGTGACTGCCTTGCCATTGACGTGTGACTAACGTCATGAATAAGCGCCAGAGGAAGTGACTGTGCTCTCTTATTTCTTCATTCTCCTTCTTTCCCTCCTCATGCTGTCTAGATTGTGTCGGCTCGTATTTAACAACCACTTGAAAATGGATCTACACACTGACCAGTGTTGGCAAATATGGCGGGTATCCCCAAATTGGGGAGTCAAACTGCGTACGTTTTAACTTTATTTCATGCATTTGTGTGTATGGCATGTTTTTTATTACACATATAATAGTGTTAGGGTTTTAACATTCCTACACTGGCTAACATTTGAGCTGGTTTTCATTAAGGTGTGTGGGTTTTACGTTGTTTAGGCTGGAAACCATGAGTCAAATCTGGCAACCCTAGTGCTGACCGGGGTGGCGTAAATATTAACGTCTGTCAACAACGTCATCTGCGCCCTGGGGCCCAAAACTGTCGACCCGATCACATTCACACGGCAGTCTGATAGAGGTCGTGTTCGAAATGTAATGTGGACGATCGCACCAAAAAAACTGATCCCAGCAAAAAAATCGGAATTGAGCATCAAGACCTTCAGTGTGAACGGAGATATTTGATTTCGTTTAGCTTTACTGCGCAGGTCTACGTAGCCTGATAGCTTCTTAAAATGTGCCTGTAGCATTAGCTCTGCAGCTAACATAGCTCAATGACTGTTGCTAAGTTTGCGTCCTTAAATAATATGCAAGGGTCATTAATATCAGGAGACATTCAACACAGGACGTGTGATGAGCTGCTTCAAAAATGCTCCGAGTTCTATGCAGAGCAACAGGCTGAATAAATTCACATAACAGTTACCCTGACAGTTAGCAGGAGCTACTGTTAGCTGCTTGCTAGTAACTGTCACACAACATATGACCAAATTAAGTAATAAATTGATTCTGAAACTTTCTGAAACCTTTCTGAGTCTGAACTTTTTCAGGAGCTTTTCTTTCTGGGTCAGATTCTGGTTCAAACTGGTTTGGTTGGGTTTGGATTTGGGGCAAAACAACTTTGGAAACTATGTTTTTGGACACAAGAGACTGATGGGAAACTGTTGGAAAACTGTAAATATGAGACCTTTAAACATCAGGTCACAACTCAGGGGAAAGAAGGAAGTTTGAAAGGCTCACACATCGAGCACGGTGGTGGGACCTACCAGAAGGTCTGGTCTGGCACTCAGGATAAAGAACTGCTTTCTTAGTAAAAGGATTAGAAACATAACCTTTGGTTGACGACTGCATTTATTTAGTGAGAGCAGTGCACATCACACAACACAAAGACCTGATCAGTGATCCAGCAGTGGTGAAATAGCATTAGCATTAGCGACACTGCCAGTGAATTGATAAAAACATGCTGGTGAAAGCTACAAAACGATGCAAATGGAGAACATGTAGTATTTTTAACTCTATTTTGGTCCAAGGTGAATTGTTGAATCTTGTATGCTGTTGAAACAACACTTAATTTCTTTAAACGTTTTTTGTAACGTGTCCATACGTCTTTGCACTCAAAACAATAGTAAACAATTGGAAATATGTCCAGTAACAAAGGTCATTGCTGCTATTTTTCCGCTGGTTTGGATCACTGCAGATTACATTGTGCTGAATGTGGCAGCTGAACTTAAAGGAGTTTGACATCCTGCATAAAAAGATATTTCTGTAAAAGTCTTTGAGAGCTGCAGCAAATGGACACACTTCAAGTAAATATACTCAATGTCGATTGACTGAGATGAAAATTGGATAAAAGAAAATACTGAGTGACAGAGAAGAGATGAGGAGAGAGAGATGAGAGAGAGAGAGAAAGGAGGCAGAGATGAGGGAGAGAGGAGAGAGAAACGAGAGCGATGAGGGAGGGAATCTTGAAACAGGATGTGGACAGTGTGTGTGTGTGTGTGTGTGTGTGTGTGTGTGTGTGTGTGTGGGTGTAGTGTATGAGGGAAGTGTGTGGTTAGTATGTGGGGTGTGTGTCTGAGAGAGAAAAGCTCCCAGATGTTTCTCAAAGCAGCTAATCTGCATCCTAATAAGTGAGCAGGAAACTAATCAACTGGTACAGTTCTGCCTGTCAGTCTCTCTTAATCTCACACACACACACACACACACACACACACACACACACACACACACACACACACACACACACACACACACACACACACACACACACACACACACACACACACACACACACACACACACACACACACACACACACACACACACACACACACACACACACACACACACACACACACACACACACACACACACGGTTGTACTGGAGTTAGTTCCTCCCTCCTCAGCAGTAATCACTCCTCCATCTGTCCACCAAACATCCACTGTGTGTATTTATTTTTCTGCTCGGCTTACTGTGGATCTTCTTTCCTTTGTGTAAAATTAAAACATATATGGGTGTAAAAACTTTCAAGGATGTTTGACCTGACTTCCTGTTTGAATGATTGAGATGCTAAATGTTCATATAAACTCAGCCCTCTTCCACATGGTCAATAGATTTCACTTATATATCTTTTCAGCAGCTTGAGCAGTCCCAAATCGCCTCACGTGGTTGGTCACATTCACCCATTCACACTCCAATGGAGGAGGCCGCCAAGCAAGGCGCCTAGTGGGGTGTAATTTGGGGTTCAGGGTTTTCCTTGAGGACACTTCGACATGTGGACAGGTGGTGATTGGAATCAAACCTGCAACCTTACACTTAGGAGGCGGCCGCTCTAACAACCAAGAAAAAGCTGCCCTTCTGTCTGTTTTTATTTTTTCTCATTGTTCAAAACCCATCGTCTTCTGGGCTCTTCCTTAAGGGCCTGAAAACCTGCTTGCATATAGGCGAAATTTCCTTCCATTAAGGTGGAACCTCCTTCCATCGAGGTGGGACCTCCTTCAGTAGAGGTAGAACCTCCTTCCATCGAGGCGGGACCTCCTTCAGTAGAGGTGGGACCTGCTTCAGTAGAGGTGGGACCTGCTTCAGTAGAGGTAGAACCTCCTTCCATCGAGGCGGGACCTCCTTCAGTAGAGGTGGGACCTGCTTCAGTAGAGGTGGGACCTGCTTCAGTAGAGGTAGAACCTCCTTCCATCGAGGCGGGACCTCCTTCAGTAGAGGTGGGACCTGCTTCAGTAGAGGTAGAACCTCCTTCCATCGAGGTAGGACCTCCTTCCATCGAGGTAGGACCTCCTTCAGTAGAGGTGGGACCTGCTTCAGTAGAGGTGGGACCTCCTTCAGTAGAGGTAGAACCTCCTTCCATCGAGGTGGGACCTCCTTCCATCGAGGTGGGACCTCCTTCCATCGAGGCGGGACCTCCTTCCATCGAGGCGGGACCTCCTTCCATCGAGGCGGGACCTCCTTCCATTGAGGTGGGACCTCCTTCCATCGAGGTAGGACCTCCTTCCATCAATGCAGAACCTCTTTCCATATAGAGGTAGGACCTCCTTCTCCACAGGTGGGCCCTGTCTGTTTGTTACTGTGATGTGAATATCGTCATCCACCTCTGTGCACGAGGGTTTGATGGACCATGTGTTCCGACCACGTATGAGCCAGAGCAACAACAACAGCCTACTGGGCGCTTGTGTGAGGAGACCCTCCAGTGCTGCCGTCTGTACAATCACAATTTCCAAGAATATAAAGACAGCCTGATGGCTCAGAAGTCCTGGAGTAAAATATAAAAAACCTTAGGAAAATGGGAGAACGACGGCCACCAGAAGTGGAGATATTTTCTGGATTGTTACGTTATGGAACACACACCAACGTGAACCCTGAAATGTAGTATGAATACAACTGTGTGCAAGTCAAAGCGGCCTGCAGATGAGCAGAAAGTATTGAAGGGCCTTAACTTCCCCAGGCAGATGTTACATGTCAGATCTCCTTCCCGACAATGAGCACGTCTCCCTCACATCTTCAACAGACTTTGGTGAGGCTTGCTCTCGGTCCTGACCTGCTGATGCAACATTTCCAATCCCCTGAAGCATAACTCCTGACTAATGTCAGAAGAAAACCAAGAAAATTTGTCATAAACAATCCATCCTTCTTGTGTAGCAGCATGGTCTCATTGGAAGATACGGTCTGAGGTCCGTACGGGGGCGGCGTGCAGGTCTCAGCTGCAGTAGATAGTATAGACTGTTTTGCAGAATGACATTCCAGCTGCTAACACCTCCTTCTGTTTGCCTCTGCCCTCAGAAAGCTCCAGCCTGGGCCTGAATAATTAATGGCTTTGAGGCAATGTGTGAGTGAGGTGGTGGAAGATGTCAGAGCGGCAGCAGCTCAGGTCAGCTCGGTGTGAGCGGCCCGGCAGGGGTCCAGGCCGCTGTCCGAGCTCTATGATGGATTTATCCTGAAAGTCGGTGTGTTTCCCTGCACGCTGTCGATCCTCCAGCGGGTGTTCGATAATGTGCAGGGAGGGTCGAGTGGTGTCATGTGGACAAAACAGGATTGAGTCTTCCAGAAAAGAGGGCGGGATCCGGCCGGGTACGAAGACGCAGAGGATGACACTGCGTGTCAAAACAGAATATGAAGTTCACACTCCCAGTCTCATTACAGGGTAACGCTATTAGCTCTGCTATCAGACACAGCTGAAAGGAATGGTAAATAAACATTTAAACTCAGGGGGTTGACAGCGGCGCCGGGTTATTAAGCTCAGCCGAGCTCACGTTCAACAGAAGAAGAGCGACGCTGCTGCAGCTGACAGGCTGCACGCACATGCACGCGCACACACACGCACACGCAAACACATACGCATATGCACACACACACTCACACACACCTTATTGTGGCTGCCCACTGTGTGTGGAAAATAGAAGACACCAAACAGTTGAAAATATTCATAGCACCAAATATAAGAAGTGACAAAAGAGAAGCAGAGGGGGGCTAACGGGGGGGTGTGGGGGGGGGGGGGTAGGGTGGGGTGGTTCTGTGGCGGGACTATTTCTGTGTCTGCTGTTTGAAGTGCTAGAGCGAGACGAGAGACGGATGAGAAAAATACATGTTCAAGGAAAAAAATACTGAGACATTTAAGGAAAGATACAGAGAAAATTTGACCAAAAAAAAATCCAGAAGCTAATACTGAGATGTTAAATAAAAAATAGACGAAATTATGAAAAATTACCGACATTTAAATAATAATTAAAAAAAAAAAAGAAAAAAAGAAGTGTTTACGGGAAACATGGAAAATCAGGAAAAACTTACAGGCGTTTCAGGAAAAATTAAAAAGATGTTTAGGAAAGAATACAGAGGTTTTTAAGGAAAAGTTCCAGAAGGAAGCCCCGCATCGCAGCATGGGGAGAGGTGAGGAGTCAACACAAAGACACACAGGCTGATAACTGCAATTATACAACACCTGCTTTTACAAGTGCTCCACGTTCATAACATTTCTCATTTTACTGAATTTCCTCCAAAACATAATTGTCTCACAGATTAGCAATTTGCAGGCCGGTGTTTGCTGGTTGTGAGCCCACTTTGCCCGGAGAGGAAGGAGATTACACATGAAGCCACCAGCTGCCTCTCTCCTCCGAGCCTCGGGGCTTTTCATTGACAGGCAGAGGAACATGCAGAGGCTCATGCCTTTTCCCTGCTTCTCTCCTCACTCCCATTATCCACGATCCCCACAAACAGCCTCCTTAGCATCACTGAACAGCAAATTTAGTAAAATGTGCGAAAGACAGAGCATCAAGAGAAATAGCATGTTTAATCAGACAGGCACAAAAACTGAAACTTGAGTTAATTTACTGCACACGTTCCTCATTTCATGCTAAGAAACATTCATTACAACTTGAAAAACTACTTTTCAGATTATTATATTTGACCCAAAACATCTGAGAGAGAAACGTAAACATCTAGTAACACTGGATGATTTTACTTTGACTTCCACTGTGAGGAACCTAGGAGTTATTTTAGACCAGGACTTGTCCTTCAACTCCCACATTAAACAAGTCTGCAGGATTGCCTTCGTTCACCTGTGTAATACTTCTAAAATCAGGAACATGTCAACTGAGAGTGCTGCTGAAAAACTAATCCATGCATCTGTTACTTCCAGAGTAGACTTTTGTAACGCCCTATTATGAGAGTGAAACTATAACGGCTTACAAACTTTTCAACTGATGTAAAATTTCTGTCAGGAAGCAGCAGGAGCGATCACATCATACAACATGAGCTTCTCATCATTGGCTTCCTTTTATTTTATTTATTTATATTATATTTTTTGCTATAAGTGACCATCTCCAGCCTCCCGGAAGGTGAATGTTGGCACTGTATCTTTGCACCAGTGGTCTAGATCTCCACCGAGATGACAGATAAACAACTATGCCCAGAGAGTCCTGGGGGGATTCTGCACGTCCGTGGGTCTTGTCAAGAGTCGGAGTGATTTTCACCCATGCAGGTGGGGATACCAAAAGAGCCCTAAAGCCTGGTCCAAGGCTTGACAGAGCTCCCCAGACTGACACCACCCCCGAGCCACGGGCCACAGGACAGGGCGCCCAGACACCGGAAGGACCGCAGAGAACGGTCGCAAGCCTGGAGACCCGGAGGCACAGTGGCCGCCACCCCCGAGGCTTTTCTATTTAATATAGCTTACAGTACCCTGGACTACTTTCAAGTGAAGCTGCTATAGGTTTAACCTGCTGGCAGACCTTTACTGCACTGAGCTCCCGTCCAGTCAGTAGAAGTGAAGTTCCTGATCTGTTCCTTCAGGTCTGCAGTGAGTGGATTAACTTGACAGATGTCTGTTTGTTTGTGTCCTTTCTTTCTCACCATCCTCTAACAGTTCTCTTGTCTTAAGGACAAGCACATAATATTTCAGTGTTTTCAGCTCTTTGTGAACAATCTAATTCTGTTACAATGTTGACATCCTGTAATTAAAGGACTTGCAGCAGCATCTATCAGAGTTCAGCACAACCGTATCACTGCAGTGTGTCACTGAAGAGGCAGACAGCAGTCACATCAAACATGTGCAGTACATTAGAGAAGACCTCCCTGAGAGAGCAGGATCTGCTGGGATACTGATTATGCAGCTCAAGATGCTGTTCAGGCCTGTGATGAGCCACAAAGACACAATCCTGATAAATATGGACTAACATCCAGATATACATGCTGGGTTACACAGCGAGCTGCTTTCCAATACTCAAAACTCAGTGGGCTGTGGCTGAAGACAAATGCTCATCAATTACTATTTTGAAGTTTTTCGATATGAAGTCCTATTTACTCAATGTTTTCAAGTGAAAACAGAACATTTTGGTTCTGTTCACACAACAATGGTGCTCAGAGCCAATGGCAACGCAACTTCTGAAAACATTTCCACTCTGTCTCTGTGAAAACGGGGTAAAATGCAACTTTTCTGAAATGCCGGTCGTGGTCACGACAGCCGAAGTAACTAGTGGTTGTGCACATGTTCACTAGATGGACAGTCAGAACAATGTTTCCTCCAGAGTGTCATGACTCCCGGTCCAGATACTCCTGGGACTTAGTAGTTTTATTTTGACAGTCACCGTAATAACAATCCAACTTGGTCGTCTGTCCACTAGAATGTCCCTGTTCTCTCATTGCTAATGTTTAGAGCGGATTGTTCTCTGCTGCTTGTGTGTGTGTGGTTTCATTACAGAAACAAAACAGCACCTACTAGTGGCTGAACATGCTAGCCGCATTGTTTTCAATAGTTCTCCTGTTGCTGTGGAAACGCACATGGAATTTAAAACGTTGCTGTGGAAACGTGGAAATTTTCTGAAATGAAAAGATAAAAAAAGATGCGTCTTCACTTGAAACGCCGCGTAACTAAACTGAACCCTTTCTAAGCCACGAGGGCTTATTGGGCCGGCGCTTATCTCCGGCTTCCATAGTGCTCAGCAGGTGAGAGTGTATAGCTCCCCCTGGGTGGGACACTGGTCCATCGCAGGTCAGTTGCCAGAGCTTGCTAGTTCTCATTTATACAGCTGAGTTGACTGGAGCAAACTGCCTTGCTCAAAGACACAACACACAGTGGAAAGGCCATGCGATTCGGGCAGGCATGTCAACCACTTTCATAAAGTCCCTGATAAGACGATGGAATGAGGTGTGAGGGAATTTTATTAAAGGAAAATACATTGTTGTCGGTGTCTGGTCTATGCAAGGTGAACAAAAAGTCTTGGTGCTACTATCACTAATTCAAAAGAACAAATGTTTTATTTACTCCCAAATTTAGAAACAAACCTTTAACTAATGATTATTAGTAACATTTATTTACAGAAATAACAATAAACCTGATGACACCATACAAATGTCACTGAACAGGGAAGGCGACGCAGTAACAGAATCTTTTCATTCTCATCACAAATCAAAGTGTGAGCTTCTCTTTCACCACAAACGCTTCATTTCTTCCATTTCACGAGTGAGCTGTGTGATATGAGTCGGTGCTGTATGTTTGTGATGTGCAGGACTCACAGAGCAGAGGATCTAACCCAGCCCCTCCTTACCCTACAACACAAAACAACTGTTCACCAACTGAAATGGAGGGATGAGCAGCGCTGCTTTTCCTCTAATGAGCCGAGCGGAGTGACACATTAAACTGTGCAAAGACCACCGTGGCGTGGAAACTATTCCTGCCCTTCTTGAATGTCACGAGCAACAAAAGCCATACCAATGTTTTGACTTCAAAAGGAGTTTTACTGTCGCAGTGACAAGAAAACAACAAAAGCAATAAAATCTATTAACTTGACGGGGAAAGAAGAAGCTATGAGCCAAAAATACATGAAACTCTTTGAGAGTGAGAGGAGATATAGTGACGCTGGTACAGCTAATCGCAGTCAGGCTTGGTTTGACAACAACAGGTTTAACGTTCCAATGAAATAAGATGTGAACCAGATTGTGTGAACATTTAGTCAGACAGAATGAAGCTTATGTTTGGTGAGAGTAAAAAGTGACAAGTTATGTGGGGGGAGGAAAAAAGATGATGGTGTGAGCCTGCGTTCTGTCTGATCATCACCTGAACTCTGAATATCACGGGGGAGACGTAGCTTTAAGGCCTCCTTTACACAACAACAATTTAAAGTGAAAATGCAAAACTTTTGAAGCATTTCAGGTGCCTGCATCTACTGAAAACACGACGTTTTGAAAATGGCTCTTGAGATGGAACTTTTTGAAAACGCCCCGACTCTGTGGAATCGGGGAAAAGACAACTTTTTGAAAACGCTCAGGCTCCGCCTTCCAGTAGAGAGACTATGAAGAGGTCGGATGATGCTCAGAGAGAGAAACAGCTTCTGTCAACTGAGGGTTCAAAATAAGTGCTTAAAAATAAGGTTACATATCTGCTCATGATTCTTTGTGGCAATGCTAACATATCGCTAAATGTTGAGAGAAATGTGAATATTGTATTAATCTGTGAGATTATCAGTCTAACTCATTCACCTCAATGTTCCAGCTGTGAGGTGTGATGTTGTGTAGCGGACAGATGAAGTGTTAAAGATGACCTTCAGGCAGCTCTCCCTTAACAACAAACCTAAGGCCTTTTATCAGGTCAAACACAAACTACAGCACCCCCTAGTGGCCTGGCATGCTAACGACATAATATTTCTGCCTTTCTGCCATTTCTGTGGAAGCAGATATCATTTTCAAAACTTTGTTGCATGAACATGAAACTTTCCTGGAAACAAAAACACAAAATCATGCAAAGGTTGCCTGATTCTCAATTGGATACCACTGCATGGACTCAGGGACACCTCCACTAACCACTGCCTATGGACATTAATGCAGGTTTAACTTCAAGTATGTGAACACAGCCATCTTTAGCCAAAGATCATGGAAAATGTTCTGAAGGAAGATTGTTGTGTGGTCCAGTGACTCAATACGTGAAGAGGAGACGAGATCCGGCTTGTTCGCGGCACACAGTTCAAAACACTGCAGCGCTCATGTATGAGGGCCGCTTCCACATGTGGAGCCCTGGGACACAACTGCTCCTACAACAAAACGTCTTTCTCTCGTCGACAACCTTGTATGTTTCCTCAAGACGAGGCTGAACCACATGCCGCACAGAGTCCTCCGTTCCCACCAGTGGACGGTATTTGGTGTTGAAGATGCAACAGCTCGAGTCCAAACTGGTCCCCAACGTTCACACAAGGCTGCACAAAGGGCATCAAGGCCACGTCCCAAGAATCGCTGCCATCAAATTCAAAATGAGCTGATATTTTCTGTGAAACAGTAAAATATGCCAGTTCCATCATCTGACATGTTGTGTCCTCCTAGAAATAAAATACAGGTTTATATGAGTTACAAATCACTGCATTCTATGGTGTCCTGTTTAGGAAAGAGAGTTTATCCACCACAGTGCTAATTCTGCCGGATTTCTTTCCACCACCGACTGAGAAGAAAAGAGTGAAATGGCTGCTGATAGTTGGACCATCTGTGTTTAGCCTGGAGAGGAAACTTTCTTCTGCTCAATGGTGTGACTTCATCTACAACAGAGGTCTGAAACCTCTCCACCATGAATTCATCTGGAGCTGCAACACATGCTTAACCCTCACAATACAGTCAACACATATCACCAGGTCATATATTTAACAAAACTCCAGCTTACGTTTCTTGTGTGAATTTTAAAAGCTCCAGTTAAGACCTGCTGACGTCAATTATCAGGTTGATCAGTTTTAGCTTTGTTAGCTCGTTTAGTCATTTCAGCTCTGACGGCAGTTTTAAAGTTCTTTCAGTCCATTTAAGGGATTTCTCTTCCAGCTGTTTAAGACATTAACTTAAGTTCTCTTTCAGCATGAATGTTGATTGTGTGGTAACAGGTTTGCATGTTTCCTCTAACTTGTTAATCTACTGAACTATTTTTTATTGAAGAGCCGTTTTTAGCTCAAACTAGATAAGAGATAAAACAACATTAAAAATCAGATAGAAATGTAGACTGACACATAAAGCTGTGGAGCCTCTAAAGAGGAAGGGAAACTAAACAAAACTCTCAGGCCTCATTTACACAAACTTGTTTCAAATCATAATGCATCGTTTTTGGTTCAGAAAAGTTTTGTGTTTACATGACATGACATTTTCACAACAATATCTGTTTCCCCAGAAACGGTAGAAACACTGAAACAAGGTAGTTTGCATGTTGGGCCGCTAGTGGGTGCTGTTGGTTGTTTTTGTAATGAAACCACACACACACACATGCAGCAGAGAACAATCTGCTCTAAACATTCACACTGGGAGAACACAGACATTGTAGTGGACAGACGACCAAACTGGATTGTTATTACAGTGACTGTCAAAATAAAACTACCAAGTCCCAGGAGAATCTGGACTGAGAGTCATGACACTCTGGAGGAAACGTTGTTCTGACTGTCCAGCCACTGAGCATGTGCAGAACAACTCCTCACTATGATCGTGGTGACCAGGACCAGGAGCAGAGTTTCAGAAATGTTGCGTTTTCCCCATTTTCAGGGATCAGTGTGTTCAAAAAGTTCCCCCCTGGGAGCCGTTTTCAGAAGGTTGTGTTTTCAGTGGCTCTGAGACCCGTTGTCGTGTAAACCCCCCCCCCCCCGGAACGATAGAAAAGTTTAGTGTTTTCATTTGAAAACATTGTTGTGTAAACAGGGTCTTGATCACACATACAGGAAACTGCTTGGGTGCAGACATTTTCTCCTTCGTGACTCTTTTTCATCGAGCTGGTTTGTCTGCATGAGGGCAAGAAGAGGAGGAAGAGGACTTATCACTCACCCATCACTTTAACAAAGTAGGCGTCGGCTTCAAAATTGTTCTTCAAAGCGTGGATGATCAAGTCTTTTCTGCCCTCCGCCTGGCTGAGAACCAGCATGTCTAATATACCCTGCAAATGAAGACAGGCACACAGATAAGGGACAATGTATGTGTGTGTGTGTGTGTGTGTGTGTGTGTGTGTGTGTGTGTGTGTGTGTGTGTGTGTGTGTGTGTGTGTGTGTGTGTGTGTGTGTGTGAGCGTGTGTGTCTGTGCGTGTGTGTGTGTGTGTGTGTGTGTGTGTGTGTGTGTGTGTGTGTGTGTGTGTGTGTGTGTGTGAGTTTGTCTTCTGATGTACGTTTTTATCCCTCTCACACACTGCATGTGTGATCCAGAGCTATCGTTTCATCCCTGTTCCTCCCTCTCGCTTAGAAATTCTCTGAGTAAAAGAGAGTGTCGGACAAAAAGACGGGAGATAGATTGAATAGAACGTCCACATTCTGACTGCAATTAATTTGGATAAGACGAACGCCTCCAGCAGATTCCTTCACATTAATGTTCCACTGAGTAGGAGAGAGTGAAGACAAAAAGACAAGGTTTTAAAAAAATTTTTTTTAAAGTGCACAGCATGTCGGTGTGTGTCTTGCAGCACTGTGAATTCACACACCTTCCCTATAAAGCAGAGTGAATGCAGACAGAGTACCCCCCCCCCCCCCCCCCACACACACACACAGAAAATCCACTTCTTTGTCTTTTGTTGGCTTTTAGACAGAGCAAATCAGCTCTGTGTGCTCTTAACTGTACCCCTGATGAAAAACTCATCCCAGCAGCACAATGCCCCGTCCTCACTCCCAATCCGCAGCATTACTTCAGAGTGCGGAGGAAAACAACACAAATGTAAATTATTTTGTTGACGTCGGTGTCAAAAATAAGCTTCAGCCGTAATCCGCTTTGCTGCATTAAAGAGATCAAATATTCTTTGTTTGCTGTGCAGGATTTATTCATTTCTCTTTTTTGCTTGGCATGAAGATTTTTAAAGTTCATACAATCTGACAGCTTCTCCCAGAATCCATTGCAGTCCTGAAATGTTAGCAACTTTGGTTCAAAACAGTTAATGATGCTATTAAGCAGCTGCTTGCCATGTTCACTGAGTAGAGGATCAGACTGTTCACTGACTAGAGGATCAGACTGTTCACTGACTAGAGGATCGGACTGTTCACAGAGGAACAGACTGTTCACTGAGAAGAGGATCAGACTGTTCACTGAGCAGAATATCAGACACTTCACTGAGCAGAGGATCAGCCTGTTTACTGACTAGATGATCAGACTGTTCACTGACCAGAGGATCAGACTGTTCACAGACAGAGGATCAGACTATTTACTGAGCAGAAGATCAGTTTGCTCACAGACAGAGGATCAGACTGTTCACTGAGAAGAGGATCAGACTCTTCACTGAGCAGAGGAACAGACTGTTCACTGAGAAGAGGATCAGACTCTTCACTGAGCAGAGGAACAGACTGTTCACTGACCAGAGGATCAGACTGTTCACAGACAGAGGATCAGACTATTCACTGAGCAGAAGATCGAGCTGGAACTTAATGTCTGACTAGTTTAAGGTCCCATATCAAACAGTTTTTCATCTATTTCACAAAACTGCAGGTGTCAGAGGTCAAACAACATTGTATTCAAAGTGTATTTCCCCAAATCAGCCTTGGTCCTGAATTCCAGCCAGATTAAAACTCCTTCTAGTGAGCTCTACTGAGAAAAGGCGGTTTCTTTTCTATGAAAGCTATTGTTAGCAGCAATGCTACAATAACTGTAATATTGCAGTGTTTGCTTTTGTGAGCAACAATGCTGAGACTACAGTGCAGTCCTTTTGCATTTAAAATAGCTTTGGATTAGCATTGTGTAATAACTTTACAAATGATGAAAAGGAATCTTGGACATTAGAACCGGACATCTCCTCCCTCTGGTCTGTGACCTGTCGGATCCTCTGGCCTGTGAACAGTATGATCCTCTGGCCTGTGGAGTTTGATCTGGACAGAGGTGAAGTCTGGATATCCAGGATTGTTCGAAGCTCAGTTAGAGAAGCAGTCTGATGAGAAATACTTTCACATACATACATACGGCTAATAAATGGTTAAAATCACAAGAGGAGGGACTCACGTCCTCGTAGATGTCGAAGAAGGTGGCGATGACGGCGTTCTGGATGGCTCCCAGGTCGGACTGGTCCCAGTGGATGTGGAACATCCGGCCCACACTGTGGCAGCTGGGGCTGTTACAGGGAACGTTCTCCAACAGGAAGGCCTGACGGTTACTGGGAACAGACAGAGAACGCACGCTAGCATGTAGAAAACGGACCGACAGCAATTACACATAAAAACACGGATCATTTCTCCATTAAAGCCCAGAATTTATTGGATTCATCAGGCAGCAGGAGAACATTTTGGTTAGAATAAAAAAAAGAAAAATGGACGATCTAAAAGACCTGGGAAAGTTTGATCAGTTCTAAAGTGTGATTCCTCTAAATCAGCAGCTGCTGTGTGGCGATCTCGGTCTGTTGTTGTAAGTCATCATTGAAACATGGCCCGTGAACCCTCCTCACAACTTAAAGGACTCAAAGCAGATAATCAGAGGGTTTAGGTAAAAACACTGCAGTTTTATCTTTCTGTCAGTGGAAATAATGTTTAATGACAGAAAAGCTGCAATCAGCAGGAGCAGATTTTTTTCCTTCATTCTTAAGTCCCAAACTGAAACTCTACTGGTAGGACATGTGACATCACCTATTTTATAAATATCAAACCAAACAAACAGCAGACATTACTTTAGGACATCCAGTGCAAATAGATTATTAATTGTAAAAGGTCAAACAATCAATAGGGTCTCGCCTTCCTCCTCTCATCTCAGTGTTTGACCGGCAACAGTGCAACGTACTAGATTACAGTCATTCAGTCCTTCTGAGAGAGAAGTGAACTGCCACAGGAGGAGGACACGGAGCAGGACAGGAGGGTATAAATAGCAGCTGAAGGAGGCCATGAAGCAGGACTGAAGAGTACAGCAGGAGCAGGGCTCCAAATTCAATCAGAAACAATGAGTTTGTTTGCAGGCTGAAGCCCTGATGGAGCTCAAACTGAAGCTCTTGTACTGAGGTGGTTGGAATTCATGTCTGCTTGCAGAAGTTCCTGTGTGTTACACATCCAAGTGCTTTCACTGTCGGCTGCAAAATAATTAATTCAGCCTTTAGTCTCCACGTTGCTTTGCATGTTAAACTCCGGGTTGAATTACATTTTTGGGTGGATTTATGACTTTGTAAATGAGTGAACGTAAATATCTTAAATAGTGAGAGCTGCCGCAGGCTGCAGCCCCCAGCTGTCCACACTGTACATCCACAGCTCATCAAGAATAAATAATGACCTGCGCTGCTGCACGCATATAGAATACTAACACAGTGCTGTGCAGACCTGAAAACATCCAGTCAAACCACTGTCACAAACAGGTGGATGAACGTCAGGGCCAGTATCTTGGTGGACATATAGACGTTTCAAAGGAATTCAAAAGCAAGTTGAAACACATTTTATATGGAAGCATAGATCTTCTGTGGATCTTAATTTTCTGTGTCTTTGTGAGACTCCATTATGTTGAGATTAGGATCTGGGGAGGAAGGGTGGGGGTGGGGGTGTCATATAATTAACCTCCAGTTTCACCTTCACACCCCAGGATGCTACCTAATGACATTAGCTGTATGACTGGGATTATTAGACTCTGCTGCAGAGTTTAACTGGAGCCAGTCAGATGGCTTCTTGTTGCTCAGTGGACACAATACTGTGAAACCTGCAGTTTGACTGCACACAGCTCTGTGTCGTGTTTACACATCCACTGCCGTGACCACACCCCACATCTCGCTGCTTATTGCAGATGTTAACAAATTACTGGAAACGTAGTGAAGATGATAATCTCATTGAAGACTCCTTCTGCACCCCCTCCCTGCTGTATACCGAGTTGTTGTCACCAGCTCCCTTTGATTCAGTGAGTGATTGATTCTCCCTCTGCCTTCGGAGATGGCTCCCTGTACCTGTTCTAAGATCTCCACAGTGGTGAGCCAGGGAAGAACAGAGCTGCTGCTCTAAAAATAGTATAATCACGAAGGCCCTCGATCTCTCTGAATTGTAAATTACTACTTTTTTTATTTTTTCTAACATTCTGCCCTGAAGGAAGAGTGTGATGAGTGGAGGCGAGTTCAGACCATAACCTGAGACATCTGTCATGCAGGCTGTTTTCCATTATTCAAAGAGACTGAATGAGGGTCTTTGCTGCAGCTAAACATTCACTGACAGCAGTCTGAGTAAAGGTGGGAGATAATGCTCCTGCACAGTCCTCGATAACATGCTGATGGATGAGCTCCTCATGTCCCCCACCTTGAAAACTCTGCCGACTTTGGTTGAGTAGACTTGTGGAGAATTTTAAGCTGCGAAACAGTGACAAATGAAAGAGTTTTCTATTTTTCAGGCATCACAACGAGTCATAAGAAGACAACTTAATGGTATTACTGCAGATTACACTAAAACAGAAGCACAAAATCTGCATGAAAAAACAGAACCTGTGTTCACATGGACACAAAAAAACAAGCTGGGTTAGGGTTAGCCCATGCTGGCTGCGGCTGCAAGGGCTTTCCTCAACAAACCAAATAATTAATTTGGACGGTTCGAAGCACTGAATGACTCATCAGCAGTGAAGGCCACCCCTGAGCCTGAAGAGCAGGTCCTGGTCTGGACCTGGCTGATGTGCTCTGGACTCTGAGGAGAATTAATTGCAGAAAAGCTGCTGGTCCAGACCAGATACCAGGCTGTGTACTAAAGGGATGTGCAGAACAACTGGCAGATGTCCTCACTGATGTATTCAGCATCTCCCCATATCAAGTTGCTGTGCCATCATGTTACACTACCTTAGCAATCATCCTACTGCCAAAAAAACCCTACAGACACCACCTTTAATGACTATCGCCTTGCAGCATTAACATCCATAACCATGAAATGCTTCGAAAGGCCGATTAAGGATCACATCACCTCTGTCCTACCCCCCTCACTTGACCCAATCCAATTTTCTTGCCATCCTAACCACTCCACAGAGGATGCCATATCTACTGCATTTCACCTGACCCTGGATCATCTGGAGAACAAGAATGCTCTGGTCCGGATGCTGTTTGTTGACTTCAGCTCAGATTTTAACACCATCATCCCTTTGCAATTGGTCAGTAAACATGGCCCACTGGGACTGAGTACTCCCCTGCAGAACTGGATACTGGACTTTCTAACGAACAGGCCTCAGTATGTACAGGGAGGGAGCAACAAGTCTGACACCATCTCACTGAGCACAGGTGCTCCACAGGGCTCCATTCTGAGTCTTCTCCTCCTCATTCTGATGACCCACGACTGTTTTCCAAAGTTCAGCACCAACCACATCATGGACTACAGAGAGGAAGTGAAGGCCTTTGTGGAATGGTGTGATGGGAACAATCTGATGAATGTTGAAAAAACCCCAAAGAACTGGTAATTGACTTCAAGAAGAAACAGCCAGTGCACACCCCAGTTTACATCCTAGATACTACAGTGGAAATGGTGTGGCACACCTGATTCCTCATCAGCACCTGAAGAGAGGTCACTTGAGCACATCAGCATCACCACCTTCTACAGAGGAGCCATAGAGCCCGAGCTAACCAGGAGCATCTCCCTGTGGCATGAGAACAGCACTGCCTCCGAACAAAAAGCACTGAAGAGAGTGGTGCGCGCCGCCGAGAAGATCATTGGGGTTTCATTGCAACCAATAGGGGACTTTGCAGAACAACGTTGCCTGTCAAGGGCAGTGAGGATCACCAAGGACCCCCCACCCTGCCCTGGACTGTTTCCTCTCCTCCCCTCAGGCAGGATGAACCACAGCCTGAGATGTAAAACTGGCAGGTTCAAGAATAGCTATTTTACTCCCACCACCATCAGTCTTTTAAACAGAAGACCGTAAATACCACACTCTCTGTTTTAACTTATCTATTCTCTGTTTTAACTTTTTTCCACTTATTTATCCTTGCAATGCATTTTAGGCACCTTATTTTATCTCAGGTACTTTATGTGTTTTATCATTGACCCTGCATCGAAACTTCATTCTGTAATGCATCTCTGATGTAAATTGTCAGAATGACAATTTACATCAGAGATGCATATCTATCTATCTATCTATCTATCTATCTATCTATCTATCTATCTGAAAATGTTCCATAACCAGGTCTGTCTTCGGATCCTGATCTCATACCCTCCAGAACCAGAGTTCTGGTTCCTGTCTATCCCTCTTGTGAACAGAGTCCAGTCCACACTGGTTCTGATTCGGTCTCCTGGAGTCAGAGTCTCCTCACTGTGCAGGTCTGTTAGGTAAAGTCACCACGTGACGCTTCTCGATGCCGTTTAGAGAAAAATGCGTCTGTTGAAGCTGAACAGGAGGATTGAGGACAAACACTGCTCTCTTTTCCTCATCAGACTCTCAACAAGGAGAAAGTTTCTGGGTTTTACTTTCTAAATTAAAACAACCAGCTAACAAATCATCTTCAACGCTTCCTGCTCAGTGGATCATATCGCAAAGCATTCTGGGATTTATTCACTGACTGAATGGAAAGACATCTGATCAATCTGATCACTTGATTCAGTCTTCATGTAAACGGGACAATCTGATCTCAGTCTGACACAGTTCAATCAGGCTGAAGAAAAGTCATCATGTAAACAAAATGTGAAACTAAAGACTCAACAGAGACCCAAAGGAAAACCTACAGAGACTCTACTGAGACTGTAAGGAGACCCCATGAAGATCCTACAGTGACCTCAAATAGTCCCTACAGCGACCCAACGGAGACCCTATAGCAACTCAAAGAGTACCTACAGAAACCACAAAGATTCCCTACAGAAACCCCTAAGAGCCCTGACAGAAACCCAACGGAGACCCTACAGCAGGGGTGCTCAACCCCAGTCCTCGAGGGCCCCTGTCCTGCATGTTTTAGTTCTCTCCCTGCTTCAGCATATCTGAATCAAATGATGATGTCATCACCAAGGTTGTGAAAAAGCCCAATAATGAGCCCCTCTTTGCAATCAGGTGTGCAGCAACTGGGAGAGAGCTAAAACATGCAGGTCAGGGGCCCTCGAGAACCAAGGTTGGACACCCCTGCCCTACAGTGACCCTAGAGTCCTGACAAAAACCAAACAAAGTTAGGGCTTTTCCACCAAAAATAACCAGGTTCTAGTTCAGGGCTGGTGCTAGATCCAGTTCTTAAATGAGCACCACCAAAGAACTGGCTCCCTTTCCACCGTTAACGGAGCCAAGTGAGAGCCACGTCATTGCGTCACTCCAAAACGTGACACGTCACTGATTTCACCATTTTAGCGCTGACGGCGCTCATACAAGAACCAGGAAACAGACTGTATTCATCGGTTTAGTCTGGGTCGCTCCATCAAGTTTGTCCTGAACCTCAGATGCAGACCAAAGAGCCAGAAAACATTGAGTCTCTTCGTATCTCTACTGGTGGTTATGGGCCAAAGAGAAAAAAAAATAACACGTGAATATGTTTGGGGATTATTTTTCAACCTTACATTGTGAATTTCTGATCCTTTGACTTTATTTCTGGATGTCTGAATCAAATGCTTCAACATGGGAGAAGAATGGAGGTGTAGAATGATAGAACGCAGCTCTAAAACCTGTTTTCAATGGCAACCTACATAAACACACTGATTAAAGTTTTCTTTCACATGAAAGGCTCATGTTACGGCTAAAAAATCCAAGCTTTCATTTACAGTAGTTTGTACTTTGTTTTTTAGTTGCTGATGCACCAAAAGTATCACTTCATTATAAAGAAGTTCTGTGGGTTAGAAAATAATAATGGAGCGTCTCGGAACGGAGCGCACTGCAGCCGCACACTGCAGCCGCACTGCAGCCGCACACTGCAGCCGCACTGCAGCCGCACACTGCAGCCGCACACTGCAGCCGCACACTATTGCGCAGCGGCTGCATTGCCTCAGCCTGCGGTCATAACGTGAAACAAGACCTGGATGTGAAGTTAGTTACAATGATGTTACAATGAAAAGCCTGAAAGAAACGACAATGGAAAATGATAAATGTGACATGGCTGACTGACAGCGGAGGAGCACAGCAGTACTCTCGAGAGCCGCGGCTCTCATTTCCTCGTATTATTAACTTCAGGGAGCGACTTATTGTATTGTTCCGATACGGGCTCAGTGTTTGCTGTAGTTTTCAGAAAGCCGGTTCAACCTTGCTTCTGCCTCATAGGTAGTGATGCCTGCAGTGATAACTCCGCCCCCAGCTGATGACGCGTATGGCCCCGGTCTGGCTCCTCTTTGGCCCAGCAACGAAGTGGGGCCAGCGTAGCACCAGTTTAGCCCCCGTTTGACCGGGGCTTTGGCCGTGGAAAGACAAAGAACTGGTGCTAAATCTGGCCCTGGCTCCGAACTAGCACCTGGTTCTTTCCGGTGGAAAAGCCCCCGGCGAGATCCCAGAGGGCCGACAGTACAAAGAGTGTGTAAAACACATCCAATCTGTTGGTTCTGTGTGGTTCTGAATGCTGATGTAACAGAACAGCTGGCTTCAGCCTAAATGGTCAAATGGGTACTCATGAAGCGCTGTGGGCCTCTCCAGCACTCTTGGCTTGGTGTGAGGAAAAAGGCCTCTAAGTGAGCGAGTAGGCACAGAAAGCTGTGAACCAGCGTGGCTGTTATTCTACTGCATCACCCTGGTTTTTTGTTGGAGAGTTTCTGTCTAATGGCTGCTTTGATTGCTGCTTTTCACAAAGTACACAAGCTCCGGTAATCACCAGCAGGCACACTTTACCCATCGCACTGAGTCTTGGCAGCACTCGATGGGATAAATGAAATCCTCTCAGGTTTCACATCCAAAACATTTGATTCCACTGATGACAGAGTGAAGAGCTGCCAGAAGCCCAACTTCCACCAAACTTTCTGTATCACACTCATCTGGAGAGTCCTTCCTGGAATGGGACTGAAATACTAAGAACTGTGTGAGTGAAGTTTCCATGTTGAGGATGAGTCCAGGTATCATGATGCACATGAGGCTCCTCAGCATAAAGTCAAAGAGCGAGACATCCACAAACATAAATAGAAACAAACCACAGAACCACAACTATAAAAATAAGGAATTGTTTCAAACACTGAAGAGAATAAAAGGTAAATGCAACCCCAGAGAGCAGAAACAGATTTTATTTTTTTTACTGAGGCACTGAGGAAAGTGAAGGATTCTGGGAGTTTCTTAAAAGTATCTGTTGGATGAAAACTAAAATCAGCTTCAGCACGTTTGGTCCAGATGACCTGAGAGGACTGGATGTTCCAGAGGGTTGTGTCACTGGTTCTTCCTATTATGTAAGTATCATAATTGGAATCAGAATCAATTCATTAATCTCTGGGGGAAATTCTTTGACATAGCGCCACACAGAATGAAACAGACAGCTTAAGTAAAGTTAAATAAGAAATATTAATACAACTGTTTATACAGAGTTAAGCTCAGCAGTGACGGTGTAGCAGAGCAGAGTGAGCTTAACAAACAACACAACACACTCTATTTACAAGGAGGAGTTCTAGAGTCTTATTGCCACAGGAAGGAAGGCTCTCCTGTGGCGTTCTGTTGTTCACTGTGGTGGACTGAGTCTGTTGCTGAAGGAGCTCCTGCTGTTGACCAGGACATCCTGGAGGGTGAGAATCATTGCTCAGGATGGAGCTCAGTTTGGATCCCCTCTCTGAGACCAGCTGTACGGTCCATCTCCACCTCTAAGCTGTTCAGATGAGTCTGTTGAGCCCATTGGTGTTGGCCACCTTTCAGCCTGCTGCCCCAGCATGCAACAGCATAGAGGATAGTTCTCGCCACCACAGACTCATAGGAGACTCTCAGCATAGTGAGTCGTGGCTCGTGGGCGAACTGGAGGGGGTCCAGGTGAGGCCTGCGGAGGGGCTGCTCCAGGACGAGTTTCTCCAGTGTCTTCATGATGTGAGACGTCTGTAGTCCTTCGGTCCACAGGGACGCGGTGTCTCCGGCACAGGAACGATGCAGGACGTCTTCCACAGCACAGGGACTCTCTGGAGACTCAGGCTCATGTTGAAGACATGATGAAGGTCTCCACAGAGTTTGAGCACAACCCTGCTGCTCAAGCTGTCAGGGCCAACTGCTTCATTTGTGTTGAGTCTCCTCAGCTGTCTTTGACCATCTCGCTCCGTGATATTAGAGGGGGGCCGGTCTGTTGCGGAGGAGTACAGACAGTGAGAGTCGGGATTGGGGGGGGGGGGGTCCTTCCCTGGGATTTGAGGGGCTATGAGGGGGGGGAGGGGTGAGAGAGAGGAGATTGGTCTTCTCAGACAAGACTCAGGGGGGTTGGCGGGGGGATGAACCGGTCGATTGAGTTCCTCCGCCCTGTCCACAGATCCAGCTGCCCCTCTGTTGTTAGTCTGCCTATAACCAGTGATGGTTCACATACCACTGCACACCCCCCTTATGTTATTATCTCTCCAACTTCCTCCGATATCTCTCCATAGGCTCTCTGGTTATTATCCTGGATTTTCTTCTTTATGTTAGCATACAGCAGGTCCAGAGTTCAGTTCAGCTCATATCCTGGGTGAAGGTGGTGGGTGTGGAGGCGACGGTGACGTGACTGAATATCACCTGAAATAATGATGAAGACATTTGGGTGTTGCGTCTGCATCCGGGCTATTGAGGAGATGTGGTTCATCGATTTATTTCGCCAAAGATCTAACTTCGCTAAAGACACAGCTTAAAACGCCTCTTCTCCTCCAACCTCTGTCATCGCCGATGTTGTGATCCATCTCTCTCTTTCCGGTGTTTCGTTCCCTCTCTGCATCCCCGATGAGTCTTTCAGAAGGTCGGGAATATTCAGAGGTCTTTTTCGTCATGCTGGTCGGTTTGAACGCCATCAGCTGATCTCTCATGTATACACGCCAGCTGGCCATCGGAATGGAAACCAAGTGAAAAAAAATATTCCAGTTGCAGACAAGATTAAAAATGAAGAAATAAAAAAAGAAAATATATATATATATATCTTGTATAGGGTGCGAAAAGCTAACCAACCTGGATAAAATAACCTAAGTGAAGAAAAAGAAGTTAAATGAAGCAAAAACGGAACAAAATGACCGGAGCCACTGCAGCAGGGCTGCATACATCATGCACATGCACAATGCCTGTATCCCAGTACACAGACTCAGTTACACTACTTTAGCAGATTTTTCATTTTCCTTTACTTGGATAAGTATTTAAAAACCTTTGACTTTACTCTCAACATGTGAACACACAATCTGGAGAGTGTGAACATTTAGATATACCAAAAACCACCAATGGTGTGTTAAGGAACTTCCTGTCTTCCTGAATGAAAAACCAAAATATGGAGAGAATTTGAAGGGACCTTGATGTCATAAGCCTTGTTGACTCTATTTTTCCTATTAAACTTTTATTTCCTGTGACACTTTTTTACATAACCCATTTTATACTATTTAGTGTAATAGTGTGTGTATGTGTGCGTGCATGTGTCTCTCTACAGAAAAAAGGTTCAATTAGAGTCAAAACTGTATTTTATCCTTTTAACTTTTGTATTTCAATAGATTTTCTTACATTTACTGAGAATTTGCTGACTCAGTCCTTCTATCGTCACCACCGTTTTTCTTTTCTCTACTAAATCACAGAGACCTTGTCATTCTGCCAGCTCTGTATTATTCAGCGCATTCTACCTGCAAACAGCTCAGCTTTCTCAGAGTGACGTTCTAAAGAGAAGGACTGATGGTGAGAAGCCACACTGATGAACACACTGTAATTTGAAAGTAGAAGTCCAATTACAAAAAGTCATTAATATCATATAATAAGTATTTTGATTGGAAGTCATATCATGATTGATAATACTTAATGTTGAGCAACACCCTGCAGATTCTATCTATATCCCCAGTTATAGGCAGAACACCTGACTGGAGGCAGCGATGCTGTGTTGAGCAGAAGAAGCAGATCAGAATAAGAACGGCTCATTTAAAGGTTCAGATCAGCCGACAATAAAAACAAACATCTGCATTGGAAACACCAAGCCGGGTGCAGGCGTGTCATTAAATCCCGCAACAAACATAAAGCTTAGAGCGAGCGGTAAACACGGAGCGGAGACCACACGAGCTGCTGTTGTCAGGGTGGATGTGTGTGTTGGGGGGGACGAACTGACTTTAACTGTAATTACACGATGTTGTGGCTGAAGGTCTGGTCCAAAGTCACTGAGTGTAATCCATGAACGCTGCTTTGTGGTCCTCCGTCCTCTTTAGGCTTAAAGTAACCAACAAATATGGAGAACTGTCACTGAGGGGCCGCACAGACCAACAATAACACCACCGCACAGACCCACAATAACACCACCGCATAGACCAACAATCACACCACCGCACAGACCAACAATAACACCACCACACAGACCAACAATCACACCACCACACAGACCAACAATCACACCACCACACAGACCAACAATCGTACCACAGCACAGACAAACAGCACCACCGCACAGACCAACAGCATCACCGCACAGACAAAAAATCACACCACCGCACAGACCAACAATCACATCACCGCACAGACCAACAATCACACCGCTGCAAAGACCAACAATCACCAATCACATCACCCCACAGACCAACAACACCACCGCACAGACCAACAATCACATCACCGCACAGACCAACAATCACACCGCCGCAAAGACCAACAATCACACCGCCGCAAAGACCAACAATCACATCACCGCACAGACCAACAACACCACCGCACAGACCAACAATCCCATCACCGCACAGACCAACAATCACACCACCGCACAGACCAACAATAACACCACAGCACTATTTCAAAGACAGCAGCTGATCACCAGGCAAGAGCATACGATGATGAGGTTCAGCGTGTGTGTGTGTGTGTGTGTGTGTGTGTGTGTGTGTGTGTGTGTGTGTGTGTGTGTGTGTGTGTGATGCAGAACTTCAGACAGCCTCTGATTCTTATCCCCGATGTGTGCGTCCATTCGGGGATTTTGGACTTCAAAAGAATCTCTTTCCAGCACTGCAGGGAGGCTGATGGTCCAGATGAACCCAAGGTCAGGATGTGGATCTCTCAAACACACACACACACACACACACACACACACACACACACACACACACACACACACACACACACACACACACACACACACACACACACACACACACACACACACACACACACACACACACACACACACACACACACACACACACACACACACACACACACACACACCACCCCCTGCAGGTGAACGCTGATCTGAGCCCTCCTCCACCTTCTTATCCCTTTCTTCTCCACCTCTCCACACACACACTTTGTTCTGCCTGTGCAGAAATACCAACCGATAAGCGTTGAGAAGTACATTCATCGGCCCACAAATGCTTCAATAAGATCTGATCAATGAAAACTGTGTAAACGACAATGCTTTAAGCGAAAACGCATCAGTTTTGCGTTTTTGCTTCAGAAAAGTTTCACGTTTACATGGCAACATTTTGAAAATGACGACCTCTTCAGTCAGTAAATTTTTTTTAAATAAAAATATTTTTTTATTATTATTTATTAAATTACTTTTCTGTTTCTTTTCCATCACTTTACTGAGCAGAAATACATTTGGATGCCTGCTTCACCCTGTCTATTTGAAGGAGGGGTTGTGTTTAGTTAGTTTTATTGACAAAGAAAAGAAAACATCTGATAACAAATACTACAGTACCGGTATTTGCCCAACAACTGTACACTACACCGAGAACCAGAATATGCCTTCCTGCTGCAGTCCCGTGGTAATTTCAGTGTGATGTGGCTCAAAAATGAAGGCTGGGTGGAGCCAGAGTTGAAATATTTAATGCAAAAGTGGAAGAAGTGGTTCATCAGCCTGTGAAAACTGTTACATAAAGTCATCAGCAGTGCTGACGGGGCTTTTAAAGCTCCTGGAAATTACCCTGTAGACACTGTTACCATGGTAACCCCTCTCATCACAGCGACTCGGTGTAACCGGCCATCAACGTGTTGACAGTGGTTTAATCAGTCTGATCGATTAGTTCGAGGCTGAGGATAAGATCGTCTCGTCTACATGAAGACGGAATAAAGTGATCAGATTGATCATTCAGTCAGCGGATCGATTCCATAATGCGTTGTGACATGATCTGCTTTGGCAGGAAGTATTGAAGATGATTTGTTAGCTGGTTGTGTTACTTTAGAAAGTGAAACACAGAGAATGGGAGCAGCGTTTCCTCTCCCATCCTCCAGTCCAGCTCTGGAACAACCAGTCTCCAAAGAGCTGTGTGTGAAGCTCCACAAGGTGACGTTACGTAGGAGACGTGCAGACAAACGTGGGAAGTAATCCGATGTTCTGTTCACATGGACTCTAATAGGATCATAAACATGGTCACACCACCTCTGATCCGATTGTACCTTCACACCACTTCAGTTATGACCAATCTGATCAGATAGGAGCGCTTACATGAAACACTTTTAATGGTATATTCGGTGGTTCACCAGGTATTGACATGGAGTGCCTTTGGAGGGTGACTGTGTCTGGAGGAGGCTGCGGGAAAGTGAGTGGGCAGGTGCATGTAGATGAAGTGACAGGCAGACAGTGATATGTTGTGAAGGCCCTGAGGCGCTGTGCTTTCTCTTTCTGCCAGCCACTGCGCTGATGAACACAGGCGCTGACTCGAGATGACACAGAGGCTGAGAAGATCCTTTGGTCGTGTCACTCGTCTACATGGTCCTGCTGTCTCTCCCCGGCTGCTCCGTCACATCGCTGACACCACAATGCACATTTGAGCTCGTTTCGCACTGACGCTAAACCGGTTCCTCATTAATTAAAGGAATGCACCTGTGCAGGGCAGACAGAGCCTTCTCTCACTCGGTCCAGTGCTCTGAGGATAATCCACACGTTGGATTACTGTTATTAGCCTGCTCGTAAAGGCAGCTGGGGAACAATAAAGACTTGAATTATGCTGAATGTTTGAGGAGCTGAACTGTTGGGAAGACGTGAGCACAGCAGAGCTGGAGCCTGGGTGTGATTTTGGGCGCCGGGATTCAGTCCCCATCTGCCGCTGCTACTGCTACAACCCCTGTGGCCTAAACACTGGCTCTGCTGGCAGAAGCAGTGTCCCAAAGTGACTGAGTGCTCGCACAGAAACACAGCGAGAAGCTCAGGGGGCCTCAAAGCAAACAAACAAAAAAACAGACGTGATCCCAGCTCTCCCAGATTATGATGGATAATCCAGCTCTTTGCTGCATGAAGCTGATTGAGGAAGCAGAGGAAGGATGTACACTTGCCCACTGATATCCTCCATGTTTGTAGACTGATTTGAGCTAAATTAGAACAAGATACACCGCATCTCTTTTTATCTTTAAACAATATTCATTATCACCTCAGCAAACGTTCCACTGATTCCTCTGTTTCCACCATGAGCTCGATGTTCCTGAAGCCTTTAAAGCTTCAATCAGTGAAGTGAAGCAGATTTTTGATCTTATTGTGGCGATGAGCTGTTTTTCTTCTCAGACCTTCAACATGTCAATCTAGCCTGAGCGTGGCTAACTAGAAGCTAGCAACAAGGTTGAAGTTGCTTCATGTGGTTGCTGTAGGTTAAAGTTGCTTCATGTGGTTGCTGCAGGTTGCTACAGGTTAAAGTTGCTTCATGTGGTTGCTGCAGGTTAAAGTTGCCTGGTTGGTGCAGGTTGAAGTTGCTTCATTTGGTTGCTGCAGGTTAAAGTTGCCTGGTTGGTGCAGGTTAAAGTTGCTTCATGTGGTTGCTGCAAGTTGCTACAGGTTAAAGTTGCTTCATGTGGTTGCTGCAGGTTAAAGTTGCCTGGTTGGTGCAGGTTGAAGTTGCTTCATTTGGTTGCGGCAGGTTAAAGTTGCATGGTTGGTGCAGGTTGAAGTTGCTTCATGTGGTTGCTGCAGGTTAACCTTGCTTCATGTGGTTGGTGCAGGTTGAAGTTGCTTCATGTGGTTGCTGCAGGTTAAAGTTGCCTGGTTGGTGCAGGTTGAAGTTGCTTCATGTGGTTTCTGCAGGTTAAGGTTGCTTCATGTGGATGCTGCAGGTAAAAGTTGCCTGGTTGGTGCAGGTTGAAGTTGCTTCATGAGGTTGGTGCAGATTGAAGTTGCTTCATGTGGTTTCTGCAGGTTAAGGTTGCTTCATGTGGTTTCTGCAGGTTGAAGTTGCTTCATGTGGATGCTGCAGGTTAAAGTTGCTTCATGTGGTTGCTGCAGGTATAAGTTGCTTCATGTGGTTTCTGCAGCTTAAAGTTGCTTCATGTGGTTGCTGCAGGTTGAAGTTGCCTGATTGGTGCAGGTTCTTACCAAAGCAGGGACGAGGACTCTGTCTCTTTGATCAGGAGTATGATAGCTACTCAAAGCTTTGTGCATAAATGAAACACTAACGTTAATGTGCACGGTGCCAATATAAACGTTTAACAATTCCTCACTTTCTCTCCACACATTTCCTGCTGTTGTCGGATTTCATATTTCAAAAAGTGAAAGGTAATATTCCTTGAGCTCCAGAGTCACTGGACCACCAATGCACATTCCATTTCACTAATCATACTGTTGATGCAGAGGTGGAAATTAACCATTATCAGTATTACAGCAGGGGAAAGATGGGAGATATATTTTCTGGTCTTTCGTACTTCTTTTTTTAAGGCTGACTCACACACTGGGTGCTGAGAGCAGTCAGTGTAAAACATTATATAACCAACCTGGGTAATGTTGGAGAAATTACTGCGTGATATTACTCGATGACAGCTAACAAGATGTACATGTCTACATTAAAAGGTGATAATTTCATAGGAACAGACCACAAACATAACTGCTGATGTGAAATGACACTGCTCTGCTTTATGGCGTGATACCAAAACAAACCCCAGAGCTGGTTTCATCAAACTGACATGACAGTGGTGCAAAAACCTCCCCAGTCAGAACTCTGATGGTCAGACGAGGAGTTCAAGATATTCTAATTTCAATGGAAACAGGATGTTGTCTTGATATTATGCTGAATTAAGCTGGTTTACAAATTCATGTACACATCGTGTAGTGAAAACAGATTATTTTTGTGTTTTCATTTCGGAAAAGTTTCATGCTTACACGACAACATGCAGTTTTTCTGAAGGTCCACTAGTGGGTGCTGTTGTTTGTTCTTGTAATGACACCACACACACTCAGCTGAGAACAATCCGCTCCAAACATTAACAATGGGAGAACACGGACATTCTCGTGGACAGACGACCAAGTTGGATTGTTATGACAATGACTGTCAAAATAAAAAGTCCAGGAGAATCTGGACAGAGTCATGACACTCAGGAGGAAACATGGTTCTTATTGTTCATGTACAATTATTGTTTTTTCTCTGTTAAAAGCACCTAGAAATGACTGTGTTGTATTCGGCGCTATACAAATACATTGGGATGAATTGTATTTGAGGGCCACATGGTGGTGCGGTGGTTAGCGTTAGTGGGATAGAAGATGAGTGGATAGAATGCAATTGTACTGAATTGTCTATCTACTGAGCATATGCGGAACAACTATTTACTATGGCCGCGGTGTGCAGGACCAGAAACCGGTTCGCTCTGTCAACCAGGAGACTGAGAATGAGCGTTCTCAGGAAGTTCCACACCGAGATGGAGTCGGACCACTTTCAAAATGTTCTGGGTAAACGGGCCAAAGTGTGACCCTGACATCTACCGAAAGTTATCACAAAAGCAACCAGATTATATGAAAAATATAACGAAAGATAACATAATAAAAACGAAAGCAAACAAGTGTGACTAGAAGTTAACAATGCAGATGAACGGTGAACCAAAGTTTGTGATAAGACGAGAAGCTGAACGATCCGTGGTCACAGCTACAAGGAGGCGGAGGCGTCACACTGACCAGCAGGAAATAGAAACAACTTCATCTAATAACTAGAGTGTGAATATTGATATTTCAACAGGAAAACATTCTGCGGCGTCTGAATATCAATATGTTGGTATGTGCACATCAGTATTGATAATACAGCAATGTCCACCACCAAAATGTGCAAAATGGCTTTTTTGTCTTTAAAGAAAGAGATCTTCCAATGACTGGTATCCTCTCTCATTATTCCATTACTAAACAGTTTCCTCGAAAGCCACTTCATCTTTATTGTTTAAGAAGTCGGAGGAGGTCAAACCAGCCGCCCACCAACAGAAAGAGAAATAGAAAGAAAATAGTACGCTGGACTAACAAGGCAAATGTCTCACGATACTCCGGTTGTCACCCTGGCATTAGCTCCGAAGCCGAGAGACAAACAGAGCTGCTCTGCCTCCAACACACACTGAGGAGGATTTTAAATGGCATTGCCTAGCAACAGCCGGCTAAGCTCCTGGCAGCTGCCTGGTCGGGGTGCATACTGATGGACACGTGCACACGCACGCACACGCACACGCAGACGCACACACACACACACTAAAAGTTAATGTGATAGAACTTCATCAGGGTATCAACAAGGTGAGGAGCAGCAGTTTTGTACAACAGGAACATTAATTGTTGCTCAGTCACATACGAGTGGACACAGAATGAGGCGTCGTGTGGACCCGAAGCTGAACTCAGAGCTTTTTTCTGAAATCAGTCTGAAAGCAGACGTAACACTGAGAGAGAATCATCTATTCACAGAGACAAAGGGGAGATGCTATTATGCTAATCGAGTTTATCAAAGCCGGCCGTGTGTGACGAGTCAGCTAAACGTTTGAACAGCCCCTCACTCGTCCTGATCAGAAGTACTAATGGTCAGAAGTAGATACAGGACGTCAGACAACAGTAGTGCTCTCTGCAGCAGTACTCCAGTAATCAGAGGTTTGAAAACATGAAGAGATGTGGTTCCGCTAATCCAGAAAATAAAAAGATATAATCCCTTTCTGCAAAGCAATGGACACTTTAACCTGCAGCAACCACATGAAGCAACTTTAACCTGAACCAACCGCATGAAGCAACTTTAATCTGAACCAACCGCATGAAGCAACTTTAATCTAAACCAAATGCATGAAGCAACTTCAATCTGCACCAACCGCATGAAGCAACTTTAACCTGAACCAACCACATGAAGCAACTTTAATCTCAACCAACCGCATGAAGCAACTTTAACCTGAACCAACCGCATGAAGCAACTTTAATCCGAACCAACTGCATGAAGCAACTTTAATCTGACACGTTGAAGGTCTGAGAAGAAACACAGCTCATCACCACAATGGGATCAAAGATCTGCTTCACTTCACTGACTGAAACTTTCAAAGCTTCAGGAAGTTTCTGGAAGAGTCTGACTACAGGGACGATGCTAAATGCTAAATGCTAACCTCCAGGAAGCAAAAAGTCTTGTAATATATTCCAATAACAATACTTTTCATGGACATGAAACTAGTTTTGACATTTTGACAGCTTTTGCTTGTTTTCCTTTCTTTAGACGAGTCAGAGAGTTTCATCAACACACCCACACACACACACACACACACACACACACACACACACACACACACACACACACACACACACACACACACACACACACACACACACACACACACACACACACACACACACACACACACACACACACACACACACACACACACACACACACACACAAAGCAAACATGTAACCCTGACAGTTATTTGATGACTTATTTAGTATGAATGAGAATTAAAAGCGTCGTCAAATCTTAACGATCATTTTCTCATACCTTAAAGGCTCTGTTGACATGAAAAAATTATGTTGGCTGAACTAAAATCATTAGTTTAAGCAGAAAAGGCTGAGTAGGCAGAATTAAACAAACCATTCCTGCTGCAGCACCACATCAAAAAGGTAAAAACTGGATGCAAGACTGATGTTTCAAGATGTGTGAGTGATCGGGTAAAAGGGAAGAGAAGCTGACATCGGCCACGGGGGCAGTGCAGCAGGTAGAAGAAATGTAAGTGAGACACCCATCAAAAATATATAGACTAGTTAGACAAGGTCTTCACGGAAGAACTGCAGCAAAAACATATTTCTGACAGTAACTGAGTGACTCAATGATGATGAACTGATGAATTAATGAACAGAAGGTAGTTCAAAATGACTGTAAGGCCCCATAGAGCAGGTTTAGTGTATGTGTGCGGTTTAAATCTACAATCTGGATTTAGGATTGCGGTAAAATCAGGTGTGATAGGTGGAAATCAGCCAATTAACGGAGCACAGCTAATCAAAGCATAACGGCATTGACATCGTCAACACGAGTGCTTGTGTCCATCTTAAATGATATTGTTACTGCAAGAGTCAACAACATGATTGCGTGATAAAAATTAAGCAGGCTAACTCATTATCGTCCTTCCATTGGGTGTTTTTTTCACCATGAGCGGTTGTGAATGAGCCTGCGGGAGAACATCAGCGACAGTGAGACGGACCTCTTCAGCCATGTTGGCAGTGTGAAGCCAGACTCAAGTGATGAGATGGATTTTGTGAGCGTGCTGGGGAACAACCTCGAGCAGAGGTTAACTACATTATTCTGTTACTGTCACACACTCGCTGACCTACAGCCTCAAGTCCTCTCTGCACAGACGTGTGTGTGTGTGTGTGTGCGTGCGTGCGTGCGTGCGTGCGTGCGTGCGTGCGTGCGTCTTCTCCCTGGGGCTTGTCCTCTCTGGTTTGCTGATTCGCGTCTCTTCCCTGAGACAGTGTGGTGACATGCAAAGGTTCGTCCTGATGGACAATAATAGGTCGGTTCTGCGTCTGTAATCAGCTGTTAGCTGGAGGTGGGACGGAGAGGTGGAGGGGTGGAGGGACGGGCTGTCGTGTAGTGGTGTAAGGTACAACAAAAATCACTTAAGTGCAGCTCTTTCCATCTGTGACCTCCTTTCATATTCCATAAATAGCTCAGTCTCACCTCTCGATGTGACATGCATGTGCCTACATGGAACGAGTACACACACACACACACACACACACACACACACACACACACACACACACACACACACACACACACACACACACACACACACACACACACACACACACACACACACACACACACACACACACACACACACACACACACACACACACACACACACACACACAGTTTGGGGCAGCCCAGTGGAGGGTGGAGTGTGACATTTAGACCGCTCCTCCTGTGATGGGGGCTCTCATGTAGCCCGGTGCACCACTGCAACTTCGAATAGACACAGGCAGCAGGGCGCTGCGTCTCCCTCAAGGCAGTGTGTGTGTGTGTGTGTGTGTGTGTGTGTGTGTGTGTGTGTGTGTGTGTATAGCAGTGTTTGATATCAGTAAAATCAGTTTAGAAGCTACGGCAGCTTTCTTCTTCTCTGAAGCCGTCACATTACTCAGTAAGTGTAATGAGTGTGGCAGACCGGATCGTGTTCATCACGAGGCGCTATGGCGACGGAGCGGCTCGCTGTGTCCTTTGTTTCGTGATCAGATGTAGTAGCTGCCCTGGAAGAGTGATCGCAAACCTCACAACTCCTTCAAACTGCAGCATCCCTCACTCTCTCCACTCGACCCACTGACTTAGTCTGACTTTAATGAGCTGTGACCTGGAGGTTCTGCAGCAGGTCAGGGGAGAACATGAAGGACCTGCAGCAGGTGGGGAGGGAACATCATTAACACGTTCCATTAAAGAAATCTCATCCCAGACTTTCAAACTCAAAGTTTATCTGGAATAAGATAGCGCTGCTTGCAACATGCCGACACAAAGATTAAGGTCCCGTTTCCACGTTTTCGAGTGAAAACGCAGAACTTCTGTTGCGTTTTAGGTGTCTGTTTCCACGACAACCATGCTGAAAGACTTTAAAACACAACTTTTTGAAAACGGCACCCAAGATGTAACTTTTTTTTCTCCGACTCGGTGGAAAAGGGGAGGGTAATAACAATCCAACTTGGCCGTCAGTCCATACCGATGACCGTATCTTAATGTTTATACGCAAAAATGATGTGTTTTCACTTGAAGCGCTGTCATGTAAACAGGGCCTAAAACTCTTCCTGCCTCTCAGAGGCATTTAAAGTGGCAGGCTGAAGAGGGGCAGTAAAAGGACCGCGACCCAACAGAACTCATCCTCGTCGGTCCTCTGGAAGCAGACAAATTCACTAAAAAGTGATTAAATGCTTTAATGCTGGTGGTTGGTACTACAATTGACTCTTTATTCAGATACAGAAAGTTTGTTCTTGTTAAAGCAGTCATAATACACTGTAGTACTTTATTACATCTTTAACATTCAGTCTACTCTTTTCAGCATTGTGCTGCAACACAAGATGTACCTTAGTAAAACAATAGGTATGGATAATTACAAAATCGGATTCCAGCTTTATCCTCAATGTGTTAATAACATTCACATTTTTTGTCTAACTCTGAATTGTTCAAAAGGTCTTTTTTCTTCACATTGAAAACGGTAAAAGGCTCCTTGATTTTTATGGCAAAATCTTTTTTTTGGCTATCCTAAAAACAGACTTTTTACCTAATTTTCCTGAAATTTCACATTTTATAAATGTTTAGATTCTTTTTTTATTTCTGAGAATTCACTTCCTTTTACCCGTTTCATGTGGAATTGTTGGTTTTTCTCCCTATAGTATCTTGAAATGACTGCGTTGTATCTGAGCTCTCGAAATAAAATACAATTGTATACATTTTTTATTTTTTTCATTTTTGACCATCTTCTCAACATTTTAACTTTTTTTTTTTTTAAGCTTTTTTTTCCCCATTCTATTCTCAAAAGCACAGATTTTTCCTTGAACTGCGAACTTCCTGTTTCTACTTTTTCATTCTTCTGTTCTTCCAGACGTTCCCTCTGAAACAAACAACTCATCCTCGCCCTCTTACGAGCCCCTCCAGCTTTCACAAACCGCAGATTTAATCAATTTCCAGAGTGAACGATTGCGAGGAGACGGGCCTGTTGTCTCCTGGCTGAATGGAGGGAACATCTCTGACGGTGTTCAGAGGAACATGAGCGACTGAAGAAGAGAAAGATTGAGACAATGAGCAGGAAACTGGGACTGGAGGCTTTGGCTGAGGCGGGCGCTCAGTTCTGTTTGTGTCTGAATTACAGAGATAATCTCACCAAATATGTGGAAATATGATCGCAATCCACCACGAGAGAAGAACAAAGATTTGAAGATTTGAAGAAATTCAAATACAGAGGCTGAACTACATCTACCTTTAAGACTTTATACCGGAGTTTCACTCTGACTCTTCCCACATTAAACTAACAAACAGCATCGAGTCCTCTCGGTCTTTTTTTCTGCTCAAGCAGCTGCTGGTTCGCAGTCTTTGACTCGATCTTAGATCATCTACATTCTCTCACACAGATGGTGAGGAGCTCAGTCACAGTCAAATATAAACCAGCCGGTGAACACATGAAGCGGATTTTTCTGCTGAAGAGAGAGGAAGAGCTTGAACATTCTGTTAGAGATGTTCCGATGACGAGGTAACAAGTAATAAATAGAGTTTCATTGACATCAGCCACAAAGTAGTTTACTTCAATTACGTACAAGGTCTGTGGCTGGTTTGTACATTAGAAATGGAAATGACGTAAAGAAAATATCTGATGGTTGTATTTGATTCATGAAACATGACCTCATGCCTGGTTTCAACAGGCCAGAAGAGGCACCAAAGTACAGTTACTACCTAGAGCTGTAACTGTAATCTCAATATTAATACTCAAATACTCTGTGTGTGTGTGTGTGTGTGGTTAGTGCTATTGTTGGTCTGTGTAGTGGTGTGATTGTTGGTCTATGCAGTGGTGTTATTGTTGGTCTATGCAGTGGTGTGATTGTTGGTCTATGCAGTGGTGTGATTGTTGGTCTATGCGGTGGTGTTATTGTTGGTCTGTGTAGTGGTGTTATTGTTGGTCTATGCGGTGGTGTTATTGTTGGTCTATGCAGTGGTGTGATTGTTGGTCTATGCGGTGGTGTTATTGTTGGTCTATGCAGTGGTGTGATTGTTGGTCTATGCGGTGGTGTTATTGTTGGTCTGTGTAGTGGTGTTATTGTTGGTCTATGCGGTGGTGTTATTGTTGGTCTATGCAGTGGTGTGATTGTTGGTCTATGCGGTGGTGTTATTGTTGGTCTATGCAGTGGTGTGATTGTTGGTCTATGCAGTGGTGTGATTGTTGGTCAATGCAGTGGTGTGATTGTTGGTCTGTGTAGTGGTGTGATTGTTGGTCTATGCAGTGGTGTTATTGTTGGTCTATGCAGTGGTGTTATTGTTGGTTTATGCAGTGGTGTTATTGTTGGTCTGTGCAGTGGTGTGATTATTGGTCTATGCAGTGGTGTTTTGTTGGTCTGTGTAGTGGTATTATTGTTGGTCTATGCGGTGGTGTTATTGTTGGTCTATGCGGTGGTGTTATTGTTGGTCTGTTTTGTGGTGTTATTGTTGGTCTATGCGGTGGTGTTATTGTTGGTCTATGTGGTGGAGTTATTGTTGGTCTCTGCAGTGGTGTTATTGTTGGTCTGTGTAGTGGTGTTATTGTTGGTCTATGCAGTGGTGTTATTGTTGGTCTGTTTTGTGGTGTTATTGTTGGTCTATGCGGTGGTGTTATTGTTGGTCTGTTTTGTGGTGTTATTGTTGGTCTATGCGGTGGTGTTATTGTTGGTCTGTTTTGTGGTGTTATTGTTGGTCTATGCGGTGGTGTTATTGTTGGTCTATGCGGTGGTGTTATTGTTGGTCTCTGCAGTGGTGTTATTGTTGGTCTGTGTAGTGGTGTGATTGTTGGTCTATGCAGTGGTGTTATTGTTGGTCTATGCAGTGGTGTTATTGTTGGTCTGTGTAGTGGTGTTATTGCTGGTCTATGCGGTGGTGTTATTGTTGGTCTGTTTTGTGGTGTTATTGTTGGTCTATGCGGTGGTGTTATTGTTGGTCTATGTGGTGGAGTTATTGTTGGTCTCTGCAGTGGTGTTATTGTTGGTCTGTGTAGTGGTGTGATTGTTGGTCTATGCAGTGGTGTTATTGTTGGTCTATGCAGTGGTGTTATTGTTGGTCTGTGTAGTGGTGTTATTGCTGGTCTATGCGGTGGTGTTATTGTTGGTCTGTTTTGTGGTGTTATTGTTGGTCTATGCGGTGGTGTTATTGTTGGTCTATGCGGTGGTGTTATTGTTGGTCTGTGCAGTGGTTTTAGCATTGGTGGTCTTTCCACTAATGCAGGTACAAGTTTCCTAAATTCTACAATTTATTTATAATCCACAAAGAATTGTCGCCTCCATATGAGCAATAATTAAGAAGATTTGAAACGACTGCAGCTGATAAGAAAACCCTCCTCTTCCAGGTTATACACGGTTAATTACTTCTTTATATTCAGCCACAAAGAGATAAGGAAGGAATCCCTGGAACAACAGTGAGCACTACCTTCATGAATTATTCTCTACACGCTCACACACTGAGGTGACAACTATCGATCCGAGCCGCCGGAACAGCCTTCCATCAAACAAATTCTAAGGTAGTGATGCATATCGAGCGCTCATCACTATTAATAGGATTCATACATTACTGGCTCAACTCATAGTCATTAAGAGAAATGCAACCCGCTCTTGAGATTTTGCCTTAAAAATGGAATCTTTGCCGTCAGTGTGCGACTGCGACGTGTCGGACAAGCCGAAAGCTCCAGGAGCAGGTTGGAGCGGTGCGGCTGCTCGCTGACTCACTCAGAAGAAATGAAGCTTTTAAAAGAGCTTGGTCTCTTCTGGAGCCGCCGGTCACCACCGACATACTTTACTGCACTCAATCATTGAAATGGAATGCGAGATATCTGAAATGTATTTCTTGATCAGAGCATGTTTGTGCTTTTGCCAGTCCTACCAGGCCTCACAGGTGATTGAAAGCAACCACGGCAACTATCACCCTGACAGCACGGCTTTGAGGCTGTTTGATAGCAGCCAGATTGCTGGCTTTCATTGCAGCATCACCGATATCGCCGCTCGGCTCTCTGTGTCGTGTCGTGTCGCTTCTCTGAAGAAATTTGTTAAAAACAATGTTTTATTAGAATTTTTGATCATGTGCTTGGCAGTTTGGCGGCCAGATCGGAGACTCTTTTACACCCATGGACCTCATGTTTCACAGCACTGCTCTAGAGTGGCTCCCTGAAGCTGTCATGAAAAGTTAAACAGTAAACAAAACAAAAAAAATTAAAGATATCTCATTTAAAATTCATTTTACAAAACATAAAATGTTGGGGAAAAAAAACTGAAAATCTAAATCTAAACCCTATGAGCTGTGTTACTCTCAGTTTTTTATACATGTTTTGTGCGTCTGGGTGAATTTCCTTTGGTGTGAATTAAAAATGGCTCTTTTAGTTACAAATGGTGTAGACCTCTGAACAAGACCAAACTTAGAGTTAAAGTAAAGACAAGCATTGGTTCTCCCTGAGAGGCTTCAGCAGTTCTGACTAAATAATCTGTAAAGATCAGATTTACACAGCAGAGCATCTTTGTCCAGTCGAAGTGGTTGAAACTACACGGGAACAATTGCACAGCGTAAACAGAGAGTTCTGAAGTAAAGACGATGGATGGATGGATGGATGGATGGATGGATGGATGGATGGATGGATGGATGGATGGATGGATGGATGGATGGATGGATGCAAAGTGTTTGAAAGGCAGAATGTGTGATTGAAGGTTGAAGGGCACAGTGAACAATGAGGTCGGTGTTAGAGGAGGCAGGTGATCGGGGTGAAAGGTCGTCTCAGAGCTGATCATGGTGCCGGCTGTGAGCAGATGGACCCCCCTGCAGCTCTGACACAAAGCTTTTCATTGCTAATGGGAACATGGAGATGATTTTAAAGCTGTTGTGGTAATGAATGAACAGGGTAACATCTGTAATAGGGGAAAGGGATTCTGTCCAGGAACCACTCTGCTTAAGAACAAGGTGACGCGGACCCCCGCACCATCCATACGAGGAGCTGGGAAACATTTCTACTGTGTTCATGGTCTGGATTCATTTTCCACAGAGCCATTACTCATAACACCAAAAACCGATCCAGACTCAAGCCAACTTGAGGACTATGGATGTTCCTGTCCAGTAAATGATCAGAAAACAGTGACAATTTAGCAACATATTTTATTCACGTATTTGAAACATTATCCCTGAAATAAGTTGTGTACATTGAGATTCATTTGAAGCCTTTAATATTATTCTCCAACAATTCTAGCAGATTTTTCACAGATTATGATGGATAATCCAGCTCTTTGCTGCATGAAGCTGATTGAGGAAGCACAGGAAGGATGTACACTTGGCCACTGATATCCTCCATGTTTGTAGGCTGATTTTAGCTAAATTAGAACAAGATACACCGCATCTCTTTTTATCTTTTAACAATATTCATTATCACCTCAGCAAAAGTTCCACTGATTCCTCTGTTTCCACCATGAGCTCGATGTTTGTGACCTTCAGTGACAAAGTGTCTTTAAAATGCTCGATACTTTTATGCTGCAATACTGACCACCATGGAGCTATTTACTGCCTGTTGATATTAAAAGAGCACTTCAGACTAACGATGACTGTAAAGTCTGCAAGCTGTAATTCTGCAATGCCGGATACACTAAAGGTCAGGGTGAATATGCACTTCAGTCCGTTTAAGGAGGATTATCTGAATAATGTACGGCACATTTCAGATTTAACAACAACAACAACACGACTATGACTACTACTACTACTACTACTAATAATTATAATAATAATAATAGTGACACATGATTTTTGAGACTTCCATTACTTATTATAAAAGAATATCAAAAGTGTCAACAACTAATTTCTATGCGTCTCATCGAAATATATCTTGAAGTATTTTGAACATTGTCTTTGAAGTATGATGTGTGTATTCAGATCCATTTAATCTGGACTCTGGAGGTTAGCATTTAGCATTTAGCATCGTCCCTGTAGTCAGACTCTCCCAGAAGCTTCCTGAAGCTTTTAAAGCTTCAATAAGTGAAGTGAAGCAGATTTCTGATCTCATTGTGGCGATGAGCTGTGATTCTTCTCAGACCTTCAACATGTCAATCTAGCCTGAGCGTGGCTAACTAGCGGCTAGCAACAGTAACATGGTTGCCGCAGGTTAAAGTTGCTTCATCTGGTTGTTGCAGGTTAAAGTTGCTTCATGTGGTTGCTGCAGGTTAAAGTTGCTTCATGTGTTTGCTGAAGGTTAAAGTTGCTTCATGCGGTTGCTGCAGGTTAAAGTTGCTTCATGTGGTTGCTGAAGGTTAAAGTTGCTTCATGTGGTTGCTGCAGGTTAAAGTTGCTTCATGTGGTCGGTTCAGGTTAAAGTTGCTTCATGTGGTTGCTGCAGGTTAAAGTTGCTTCATGTGGTCAGTTCAGGTTAAAGTTGCTTCATGTGGTTGCTGCAGGTTAAAGTTGCTTCATGTGGTCGGTTCAGGTTAAAGTTGCTTCATGTGGTTGCTGCAGGTTAAAGTTGTTTCATGTGGTTGCTGAAGGTCAAAGTTGCTTCATGTGGTTGCTGCAGGTTAAAGTTACTTCATGTGGTTGTTGCAGGTTAAAGTTGCTTCATGTGGTTGCTGCAGGTTAAAGTTGCTTCATGTGGTTGCTGAAGGTTAAAGTTGCATCATGTGGTTGCTGCAGGTTAAAGTTGCTTCATGTGGTTGTTGCAGGTTAAAGTTGCTTCATGTGGTTGCTGCAGGTTAAAGTTGCTTCATGTGGTTGCTGAAGGTTAAAGTTGCATCATGTGGTTGCTGAAGGTCAAAGTTGCTTCATGTGGTTGCTGCAGGTTAAAGTTGCTTCATGTGGTCGGTTCAGGTTAAAGTTGCTTCAAGTGGTTGCTGCAGGTTAAAGTTGCTTCATGTGGTCGGTTCAGGTTAAAGTTGCTTCATGTGGTTGCTGCAGGTTAAAGTTGTTTCATGTGGTTGCTGAAGGTCAAAGTTGCTTCATGTGGTTGCTGCAGGTTAAAGTTGCTTCATGTGGTTGCTGCAGGTTAAAGTTGCTTCATGTGGTCGGTTCAGGTTAAAGTTGCTTCATGTGGTTGCTGCAGGTTAAAGTTGTTTCATGTGGTTGCTGAAGGTCAAAGTTGCTTCATGTGGTTGCTGCAGGTTAAAGTTGCTTCATGTGGTTGTTGCAGGTTAAAGTTGCTTCATGTGGTTGCTGCAGGTTAAAGTTGCTTCATGTGGTTGCTGAAGGTTAAAGTTGCATCATGTGGTTGCTGCAGGTTAAAGTTGCTTCATGTGGTTGTTGCAGGTTAAAGTTGCTTCATGTGGTTGCTGCAGGTTAAAGTTGCTTCATGTGGTTGCTGAAGGTTAAAGTTGCATCATGTGGTTGCTGCAGGTTAAAGTTGCTTCATGTGGTTGCTGAAGGTCAAAGTTGCTTCATGTGGTTGCTGCAGGTTAAAGTTGCTTCATGTGGTCGGTTCAGGTTAAAGTTGCTTCAAGTGGTTGCTGCAGGTTAAAGTTGCTTCATGTGGTCAGTTCAGGTTAAGTGCAGGAAAGAAGTGGACTATCACCAGGCTTCCTGCTGAAACTACAAACCAGTGACACAAACAGAACCCTGACATGACGTTATGGACCTGGACCTGCTGCAAGCCGCCATGTTTCAAAGAAAAATGGAACCTTTTAAGCTTCATGTGTGTTCTGATCCTGCTTGTTGCTTAGTGACAGCGTCAGCAGTTTCTATGCACTCCACACACACTCCACACACACACACCTACCTCTGTGTGATGGAGGGTCTGTGTGTCAGTGACTTCCTGCTGAGGAAGCGTCTTCACTGGAGGTACGTCTCATCTGGATTCCTCTCCAGGAGAGGAATCTTGGGCAGTGTGTTTTTTGGAGATTTGTTTGCACTGTGGAGAATCCATTCATCCATCTACCAGCTTCATTCAGCCCAGTGTCGGGAGGCTGCAGCCCCTCGCGGCTGACTGTGGGTGAAGGCAGCAGGCACCCGGAGAGGTCACAGGCTGTTTTGTAGTTTTCATTATTATTTCAGATCTGGGCTGTTGGACTCCAGCTGAGGTGCAACATACACTTCCATTTAGGAAAATAATATCCTAGCAAAACCGACCAGGTGTCTCTGTTTTAGTGATGAGCAGTGAGGCACCAGCACCTTCTGAAAACATTCACATTTAAAACACTTTTTACTGAACACGTTCCGTTCTGCTCCAGTGTTTCGGTCCAGATTAGTAAAATGATGTAGGATTTCTGCATTCCTCAATTCCACTGTCAGAAAGGCGGCTGGTTTTCACTGTGACATCTGCTAAGTTTCCTAAATCTCACTGTGGACTCACGTCTGCTCTGTTATTTTGCTTCTTGTAATATGATGTTTCAGAGCTGGATTATTGGAATTGTTTATTTCTACACATTGATTGTTGAGATCAACATCTTCCATGGTGTCTACATATATATTTTACATTTAGATTTTACATTAAAAGACAAATTGTGGGTAATGAACTAATTCAAATCAAGATATCTCAATATGAAGATTGTTAGAGAACAAAGTAGTCAAAGTAAATCAGTGACTCTCATCTGGTCCGACTTCAGGACCCATCGTCACTTTAAGGACAAAGAGCAACTCTAATCCTCCGGGTTCCTCCCACAGTCCAAACAACCTGCACCGGGAGTCCCCGAGCAAGACCCTCGGCCCCCACCTGCTCATATAATCTGGGTTTCAGTGCTCCATTAGAACACCTGTACAAACTGTGGCTCTTCTTTCTACTGTGTGAAACGGCCGTTTCCAACTCGCACTACAAGGACTTATTTCCAGCTCATGCTCAGAAGTGTGATTAGATGTTGCTTCATGAATTAATAAGATCTTTTTTTTTTTGAGGCACAGGTCTGCGACACACTGAAGCATCAGCAGCTGCATCATCCACAGTTTTTAGTGCAATTCTGTTGTGAACAGCAACATCATTCACCATGTGGTACTGAGCGTACTGGTAGGAGTTGTGAGTTGTTTTAAACAGTATAAAAAGTAAAATACAGAGAAGCAGAAAAAGGCAATGTTCATTTTGTCCCGAGGAGATCCTATAGCCACACTCATTCTAGTCAATTTAAAAACAAATAACATGAAATAACCTTGCACGTTCTACGACTTCCTGACTGTTTATTCCTTCTGCTGCCTCCATCTGCTCATTGTTCATTGATTCCATCCGATTGTGCTCATCTCACACTCCCTTCTTCCATCTTTCCTGCTTCCAACACTTAAACCATCATTCATTTTGTGAGAGGAGGAGTGACGCCCTTGGCAGGGCTTTTATCTGAAAAACGGCTATAAATAACCATTTGGAAGAACCAAAGAGAGGAGGAGGAGGAGGAGGAGGAGGAGGAGGAGGCATGGATATGGAGTAAAAATAGACCAGTTGTATGTTGAACAAATATTTGGTTCGCGGAGAGCATCTTTGATCCCCCCCCCCGATCAGAGATGGAGTGAGGGTGGGTGCACAATGGATGAACAGAAAGAGAGAAAGAAACCTGATGTCTGATCACAGACAAGTTCTCTGCTGATACACGGAAATAAAACACTGCAGATCACAAACACAAACTTCATCCACCGACATATGAGAGGATGATCCACAAACCCTGTAACAATGGGGTCACCACCAGGCCGCTCCGAGGCCTCAACTCAACCACTCATCCACCCAATGAGCTACTCATCCATCCATCTATGTGCCATATGTTTGTTTCTTTTCTTTTCATTGAACAAAACCTGAAGCAGAAAGAAAATTTAAACATCTACGAGGAATTGAGGAGCCAAAAACAAGTTCAGCATGTAAGGTAAGGTCATTTTTAAGTATTTTTAAGACTCCATCACTCTGTTTTTGTGGCGTACGTTCCAACGGGCTCCAAAAACTAAACCAACTCCTGAACCTCGAGAAAATCTCATGATCTGAAAACGGGACGGCTTGTTCGAGGAAGTCTACACATTCTCTCAGGTTTTCTTAACATCTGCTACAACAAGCATCAACCATTGGTGAAGGACCTCAACCGTTACCATGGAAACCAGTAGAAACCCCTCCACCATGTTTCTTTTCTGTTTACATGTGGCGTCACACAGAAATATTCAGTCGAAAAGCAAATCTATGAGTTGACTTTTAGCATGTCTGCATCATTTGTCAAAATGTTACGGTGTAAAATAAAATATTTTGAGAAAAAAAAAAAGAATAATACATTCTCACTTCGTCCTGTAAACAGGTCATCAACACTTCTATGAATGTGAATGAGATCTCACCGATTTCTGTAAAATGTGCATTTCTAAAATCTAATGCTGGATAATAAAATGAGGTATTAACAGAAGGGAAGTTTAATGATTGTAGCAAACTAAAATTTAGATAAAAAATATTGGACTGATACTGGTTTATGTGCCCAGTGTTGATTGACGTTAAATGCAGTTATTTGATTGACTTGACGTGACAATAAGCTGTTGTGGTATTTGGAAGTGTAAAGCAAGAGTGTGGTGCGTTATGATAATTTATCAAAATGATAAAAAGTGCCTGTCTAAAAGTTTGGCACAGTTTTTAGTCGTGTGTGTTGTGACTGTCATGTTGGAGGAAATAGTCCCTGAACACGGTCACAATGAAGCGTTAATCAAACTCCCGTATAACTACAGCTAAAAGCCGCACCAGCTTCGCATACATTGGAATTCTTAAGAATCTAAAGAAGTGAAAGGAAAATTCAATAGCTATTCAGTAGTTTTGAACAAGTGTCCCAATAACATCCTCGGTCTTCGTAACACCGTTGACTGTCACCATAAACTGTGTCCTGAGCTGGGAGACAAGACCGTGTCCACGCTTTACTTTAAAATCACTTCCCTGAGGGCCCAACATGCAGTTCAAGCAGGATTTCGGTCGGATGAGGAACTAAAAGCTGATTGCAGTGTTTCTGCTGCAGGGACAGAAGACATCGAGAAGCTTCCCTGACCTCTGAACTCTTGTCTCGGCACCCTGACCTCAGATCACTGGCGTCAATCATCTTCATTACATGCTGATTTCAAACACTTCTGCTGGGATTCGACTGCAATCGCACAAAGTCCTGTAGGAACGGCGCAGGATTACTGTGTGTGAGCTTAAAACCGCAAGTAAATGGGAAAAAGGAAGGAGGAGCTGTGGCGTGTGATTAGAGCTGGTGAGACAGAAGTCATTTCTGGATGAGGGTGACCGTGAAGAGTTAAGCCCGGCAGGACTTACTGGTGACACGTACACACATACAGAGCAATCAGCATGCAAAGACAATCACAGCCTTGACCCCCGCAGCTATCTTATCTTCATCTGTGGGGCTGGATAATCCACACGGGTCCTTCAGTAAACATACAACCTCCCTCAGGAGCCCGTGGCGGCGGCGACGGACCGCCACATCCTGGAGTGATTTTTAAAAGGCGGCCTTATCGGTCGCTGTGTCCGGAAGCTGAAGAACACGCTCACCTCAGCCGTCTCTGCCCCGTCAAACAAACTGGAGTAATCACTTCTTGATTACAGCACCATGCCACTTCATTTTCACACTGCAGCTAAAGGGCAGTTTCCTCAGGTCTGATCCACATTAAAATGTCAGCAAATCACTTCCAACTCTGAAGCCGGGATCGTGAGTCACTTACTATCTGGAGGATTTAATAAGGAAATGATTGAGGCCATGTTTACACAACAACGTTTCAAGTAAAAAACACATCATTTTGGTGTTGTCGTTTCAGGCAAGTTTCACATTTACACCGCAACGTTTTAAAAACGAAGTCAGTTTCCATGGAAACGGTATAAATGCGGAAAAGATACCGTTTTCATGTTGAGCCTCTACTTGGCACTGTTAGTTTTTGTAATGGACAGACGACCAACTTGGAATGTTATTACGGTGACTGCCAAAATAAAACTACCAAGTCCAAGAGAATGTGGACTGTTTGTTATTACCAATCTGCTCGTGCATGAGCAGAAGAACTATTTACCACGGCGGCGGTGTGCATGCACAGTAGCAGTGCTTCCACTGTCCAAGTGTTTTTGAAAAAGTGCTTTGTTGGGAAGCTTTTTTAAAAAGTTGCATCTACAGTGGCTCCAAGCACCTTTTTCTAATAAATGGACACCCAAAACACAATAACATTTTTGTGTTTTCATCTGAAAACGTCGTATAAAGAAGCCTCGACTACTTCTTTACACACGTTATTAATGTGGGAGGACAAGTCAAACTTTCTTAAAGGGTTTGTGAGTTTCACTTCCACTTTGATCGTCCTGAAGATCCAGAGTGACGATCTGTGGACAGTTCAGAGGAGTTGTTTCCTTCAAGGGGATCATTTATGGATCATTGATTCTGTACAAAGCAGAAGCTTCATAACAGACACTGAAACTCGTCCCAACAAGCTGCGGCTCCTCTTTATCTAGCAGAAATATGAGAACATGAAGAACCGATGGGTTTAATCAAACATAAATGATTGTCTGAAATGTGAATTTCTTCAACTGAAACCTGATTGCAAATCATACAAATAGATTATATATAGACGATATACAACATCGATCAGACAAGCCAAACTCAACCTCACAACTACAACAAGCTGTCTGAAAGAAATATTTCTCCAGACTATTTCAGATAACGACAGATATTTCTAGGTACGAAATTTTATAGTGGGAACTATAACCACCAAGAACTCTCTCCAGCTATCAAGACTAACCATCAATATACATTACATGGCTCGCTGTGTTGTATTTACCAGTTACTCCTGTTGGAGTGACCTGATTACCCAAGAGCAGGTCCCTTTATCGTTCAGACACTACCAGGCCTCAGCGTTACACTCGCGTTCTCTGCTCGCGCAGCTCTCCGTGTGGTGGTTGAAGTCCTCAGGAAGACGAAGGTGAAGGTGGTGACCAGGTTTAGGCGACCAAACACAAACTCCCACACAGGCCAGCTCACACCTGGGAGTCATGCTGCCGTGTTAACACGCTGACCTACCGCTAGCCACGAACACATCCTTTGCATGCGACTGTGAGGAAGAGGGAATTATTTCTGTGCTTTAGAGATGCGAGACAAAGTAGCAGGACGGATCTTTACCTTCAAGAATTTACCTGACTTCCTACAATCTGACGTTTAACCAGGTAAAATTTGAGGGGGCTCAGTCTGAGATCGTTTTCATGTATTTCTTCAGTGTGTCGTCTGTTTTGAGCCACTCTCCTCCCCCGTGGTCCAAACACTGACCGCCGTGTCGCAGTGAATGGCTTTTCATTTAGCAACAACATGAACTAATCAGCTGAAACGCGTCCTAATCAATGAGGCCTCTGAGAGGCGGCATTTCTGTATGTCAGAGCAACTGCAGTCATTTCACAGTAATTTAATGAGAAAATTCAGCCTCCGTGAGGCAGATTAAAAAGACAAAAAGGAGGGGAAAATAAAACACACTGATGGTTGTGAAAGCTGAGCAGATTTACATAAGCTATTTCAGTTATTAGGTTTCAATCTCTGCCTGCCGTGTTTCACTATAGTTAGTATAATCTCATCAGGATGCTTCATGACAACTGCAAATGGGGTTAACAGCTGAAGTGACAACGGGAAGCGTATGGATTTGCATGAAATCTATATTTCTCACGGCAGTGCTTTTAAAAGCAGGGCGAGGAGTGCACAAATGAGGTGTGTGTGTGTGTGTGTGTGTGTGTGTGTGTGTGTGTGTGTGTGTGTGTGTGTGTGTGTGTGTGTGTGTGTGTGTGTGTGTGTGTGTGTGTGTGTGTGTGTGTGTGTGTGTGTGTGTAGTGTTCTGAAGCCCCCAGATGTGCAGAAGTGAAGAGAGGTGTAGCACTGAGTGACTAGCTGGCGTGAAGTCCAGGATTTTCCGCAGTCTTTCATTCTGTTAATGGAAAACATTTTAAGGAACTACCTAAAACTAAACATACTGTATTAATCCGCTTGGGGAAATTACCTATTTTATTTCTTTTCACATTGACATCAATGGGCTGCCACATTAAGGCGCTCCAGCAAGCTGGTGGGGGTCAAAGCTCTTTGCACTGTGGGAATCAAACCTGCAAACTTCTGATCGCAAGTCTGTTTCTCAAACCTCGAGGCCACCACTGCACTAAACCAATGGATATGGTATGGGGGCCACATGCAAGGCGCTCTACCCATCCAATGGGAACAGTTCAAGGTTCCGAGTTTTGCCCAAGGAGACTTTGACAAATGGACAGAGGGAGAATCAAACCTGTAACCTCCCGATTGAAAGACAACCAGTCTACCAACCAAGCCACAACACGAAGGATCTGCATAAACATGTAAACACTTTTTCCACTGCCACACACTGAAAGGCTAAAGGCCAGTCAGCTCGGTGCTTTGCTCCTACCTCCCACTGGTGTTGCGGAGGATCACCAGGGCGTCGGGGAAGCCGTCCAGGTTGTAGTCCCCGAAGTGAAGGACCAGAGGGGAGCTGAGGGTCCCTGGGACGAAGCTCCACACTGTCCCCTTCCACTGGAAGTCTGACAGGACCTGAACCCACTGAAACAAAAGATTCAAATCCATCAGCCAAGCTGCAGGATCAGCGGAAGAAAAAAAAAACTTGAACATTAAACTCCATTTTTACTTTTGTGTTCACACAGAAAAAGCAGAAACACTTAAAACCATGTAGTTTTCATGTTGGGCCACCAGTTGGTGCTATTGATTGTTTTTGTAAAGAAACCACACACACATGCAGAAAACAATTCACTCTAAACGTTAACAATTAATTCAATATATTTGTTTATTTGAACATGAGAGTGCATATTAATGTACAAGTCATCTCTTCACTACATTACTGGAACTATGCCGGATTTAGCACAAGCCTAATTTCCATCCACTGTCCCACATAAAACCATATAAACGGGAGTACAAGTTGAACTGTTATTACGGTGGCTGTCAAACTAAAACTACCAAGTCCCAGGAGAATATAGACTGGGAGTCATGACACGACGGAGGAAACGTTGCTCTGATGGTCTCGACTGAGCATGTGCAGAGCAACTATTCAACAGGGCCGTGGCGCAAATGAGCAGTAGCAGCCAATAATAAGGAGACGGGCCCCAAGCATTGTCAGAAAGTCTCGTTGTCGCCCGTTTAAGCAGCTACGGAGGCCACTCAAAACGCCACGGAAGTTTGGCATTTTCATTTGAAATCGTTGCCATGTGAACGGGCCATAAAGTGCACCTGCACAACATCTGGGGTTTTTGTCTTTCCACAGCTGCTCATGCTTGTGCGTGTGGGATTGTTCTGTATTTGGCACTATAGAAATAAAGTTGAATTGAATTGAACTTTAAGCTATGAAACAACTTCACTGCTGACTACAAAGTAATCCCACACAAAGCTAAATAATCTGCCACTCTACAGAGTGAACATAGTGCAGACACACAAAACAATGCTGAACAAAGAAATCTGCAACTGTGACACAAGGTTTCAAAATGTTAACTTGAGTTCACAGCAGATTCTGTGGATAATAAATCTCATGTTTCAAGGACCTAAAGATGATGTTCAAGTTCCGTATGACCTCCATTTTCTCAGTTGAATCACTCAGTAGTTTAACGGAAGACAGCATGTGGAAGAATATCACTGATTACTGTATTTAATATTTAATCTGCAAATGAATGGATAAAAACAATCCAAGTTTTAAATGCATCTAAAGAAAGGAGGAGTATCACAGAGAAGAGAAAGTTTGGTGGTGTTCTTTACACGAATTACGATCAGCAGTATATTTAGAGCCTCAGCCTGGTGGAACATATTGCTGCTTAGATTGACTTTGATCAGCTACAACCGTTTGTTCGGCACATCCCACAGATGCTCCACTGGACTGAGATCAATCAAACTGACGGTGGAGTCCTGAAGGGTTACACCCACGTGTTCGGGAGCTTCACCCTGCTGACGTAGGGATTCACCGATACAGATGCCAGTATCGGTTATCAGGTCAGATACTGCACGGCATGCTACATGCTACATGCTAAAGGGATTCGGGGATCACACACCAGCGATGCTACATGCTAAACGTGATTAAAGTCTGACCAATACACTCATTAACAGACTGCTCCCTCGGTCTACAGTCTACAGTACAGCGCAGTGTGTAGACAGACACTACACGATGCGCTGCACTGTAAATACCGAAGCCTTCAGGACTGTTGGAGGTGACGTAGTGTCAACAGAGAGGCTGAGTGGAGGTAGTTCACCGCAATGCATAGCCTTTCTGTATTGTTTGTGTATGGAGTATAAATTAGGCTTACTACGGATTCGCATCAGCAAGTAGCTAAAGGTTCGTACTCATACTTGGACACTCGTTCTTTAAAAAAGTGGTGTCAGTGCATTCCCATTTCCAAATATCACTAAACAGAGGATGAAAACGATCCCAACGGAATGTAACCAAAGAATAAATGTCAAGAAAAGAGGTAGACTGTGTTAATCACTTCACCTGTGAGTGGTCATAATATTATGGCTGAGCCGCCAACTGTGATTCATGCGGTGAAGCGTACTAATCTGCAAAATAAGATCAGGACCTGCACTCATTGATTCAATAGAAGTGACATTAAAAACACACATTAAGCTCGTCAGTAAAGATTAAGTGTCGCCATTAAAGCCTGAATAAAACTGCTGTTTCTCTGCTCCTCCCAGAATCAATGTGAAGATAAAAACCCTGTTATGGAAGGAGGCAGACGCCCTTCCTCGCCTCTTCACATCACACCGACACGCGTTTCAGGTTTCAAATATCAGACAAAGGCAGCAGGCTGAAGAAGAGCTGTTTCACCCTGATGACAAACGACTGTCTTCATAATGTTTGTGTCGTCAGTCAGACAACATCGTGACAGACAGAATCCCTCCAAACTGCTCCTTTTGCCAAATAGCACATTTTCTGGTTCTTCTGCAACCATGCAACACACAAGAAGTAATTGGACTGAAATTCATTCTTAAATTATCTATTTCAATAACACCTTTTCATTTTTAAATTCATCTGCACTTCAACTGAGAGCAAACTGAGGCTCTGCAGTTACTGTTAAAATTATTATTATAACACTACTCTGAGCCAAAAAAAGAAAACTGCTTTTTGTTTTTTAACCAGTTTTATTCATTCTGTTCGACCATTACACAAGCACACGCACACACAAATGACCAGAAACCAAACACCGAACCAAACACACATTTCCATCATTTCCATTTTAGATGCATTCATTTTCACTGCCTTTACGGAACAGCTGCAGTAAACATTAGGTTGAAATAGGTTTTGTCCTTGTTCTTTTCATCCTTTGCTTTAAACCAAAGATAACAGAGCCTTGGATCCTCGCTGTGACTATGAGCCGTCGAGCAGGACATTATAATGCTGCCACTGAGTGATGCGGAAACAGAAAAAAAGAATCATGTAAAGTGATTCAGATAGTAAACAAACACAGCATCTCACTGAGTCCATTATCTCCTCTCACTTCATATCAGTGCTATTACATTAAACAGCTGCTTCATTACCCAGACAAACCAGCGCTGGCTCCACTAACAGTTTATATTATTTGTCTCATCTCATTCAAGGTTGTAACACACCAACAGATACTTTAACCAGCTGCTGCTCTGTGTTGATGCCTGAATGTTTTCATTTCTCTGTAATAAGTTTCACTGCCTCGGATTAGAAGTCACGTGTCTTCATGTCCTCTAATTCTTCCACAAAACTCTGGATGTCATATTTCCCTTAGACCTGAGCCGAGTGCTGGGCTTTGTCGGAGCTCAGTGTTCCTCTACAGTGAGGCTTTAACTGGATTGAAGATGTTTTCTGAGAGCTGTGACAAGGCACAGCGGTTATTTCACAAAGTGCAACATGTCTCATCTCTTTATGAAAACCAGTGTACATGCCAGAGCGTGCCTGCAGCATTAGATGAGTTTTAGTAACAATCACTCTTCATGTTAGCGTTGAAATGTACATATAGCAATGTAATACACAGACGCACTGTTATATTAACTTGTTTTTGTGTGAGGTGTTGTCTTGGATCAATCAGAGGGTGAACTCCAGCAGGCGTTATTCCCATAGCAGAGCAGCTTGTTGACTTTGGTATTCTTGGCCATTTTAACTTGACCATTGTGTTTCTGTGCCTTTGATTTCTGGCCTGTTGCCACCAGGTTTGATGTAATGTGAAGTGGAATATGATCACTTTCCAAAAACACAAAGAATTGTTGAAACCTGCCGTCTGGCCCGATCTCCTCTGAGCAGTTTAACGTCTCTTCTACAAAGCAAAGCAACTGCATGTCCCGCAACTTCTGGTCGCACTGACCATTCGACCATTTAGTCCTTTAATCGCCAATAAGCGTTTGGATTTCCAATCGGCGAAAGCTTTGGAAAAATACCATACCGAATAAAGCAGGAGTGTTAAACATGCAGCCTGAGGGTCAAAGCAGCTCGCCAGAGGCCCCGATCCGGCTGGAAGTTCCTAGAATAGTATAAGTCCTTGTTTATGCAACATTTTCAAGTGAAAACGCAAAACTTTAGTTGGGTATTGTGTCTGTTTACAAGACGACGGTGCTCATAGTCACTTAAAACGCAACCTTTTGAGAACAGCTCCCAGGTGAAATGTTTTGAAAGCACTCCAACTCTGTCATTGTGGAGACGGAGGAAAACGACCCTTTCTGGAAGACGCTGCTAAAGCGCATCCACACCACGGCCGTATCAACTAGTAGGTGTGCACATGCTCAGTCGATGGATAAAAATAACAACGTTTCCTCTGTGGTGTCATGACTCCCAGTCCATAATCTCCTGGTACTTGGTAGTTTTATTTTGACAGTCATCATAATAACAATCCAACTTGGTCGTCTGTCCACTAGAATGTCCGTGTTCTTAAAGCAAAAATCGAGCAAAAACTGTTCTGACACCGGAAGGCTCTCAATCACATACTATTGTTTGCCTAAGCTGCCGAACAGGAGAGAAAGGAAGAAGAAGAGGAAAAAGAAGAAAAAAGAATGTCCGCAAAAACAAACAACTACGAAAATTACAACTTTTTCATCGTGCCGGCCATTTCCATGGAAACGGACATTGTTTTCAAAATGTTGCCTTGTAAACATGAAACTTTTTGGAAATGAAAATACAAAAAAATCTTTTCACATGAAACAATAATGTGTACATGAGGCCAAAATTGCACAAAAAAAGATTTTTTTCAAGCGAACAGAAACCGCTGCTTTTCCCAGAAATAAGAAATCGAAATAATATGAATAGATTATTGAGATAAAAATGATATCATTGATTGCAGCAGAGCGCTTCAGTGAAAGCTAGCAAACATTTGTAAAAACAGGCAGACTGACGGCAGCGAAGTAAAGCACTTTTGTAAAAAGCGCTTCAAATGTGAACTTGTACGTTTCGGCACTAAAACAAAATTTGTCTTTTGGAGTCGTCATTCAGTGATTTCTTATTTTGAGATCCGGTCCAGCTGAGAACCAGTTTTCTGTCTGTGGCTCCTGAACTTTGAATGTTGAGCAGCTGCAGGACGAGTCGGCACATTGTGAGGAAGAAAACCACAGCCTGATGCCAATTAGCCTGAGCTCCATCAGACGAATCCTGATGGAAGTGATGGAGGATTCCTCACATCCAGCTGTGCACACAGATGTGCAGGTGAAACACTCAGGCCCGTTTTCAGGTCACGCCTTACTGGTTTCACTCACAGTGACAATCAACTGCTTCATTCTTTAGTACATAGGTCTGAGGAAGACTTTCCTTCTCGTCTTTAATGAGAAGTTAGAGAATGAATGAAGTCATTTCAACAGCTCTGGACTAGAGCTTTACAACAGTGAGTCCCAACCTGAGGGCTGTGCCCTTCGCGATGGACAACCACAGATCATATGAGGCTTTGCCTCCTCTGAGGCTCACAAAATTACATTTGCAACTCTTAAGAAATCCAAATGAAGACCTGTGGACCTACCTGATGGTCTGATATGAACCTCCAGGTCCTATTTAACCTGCTGCATTGTGATTCACATCAACGTACAAACAGCCACAACCACACCATCAAACAGCATGATTTAATTACCTGCATAACCGAATGAAAGACACTTAAAATGGGACTAACAAATATTTATGGACAAAAAAGTGAGTTGGGTTATTCTGTGGTGTGTTGAACCGAAGGGAAGTAAAGTGATCTGTTTACTCGTTAGTTTACTCTTTCTGGTTCTGATTCTAATCCTTACGCTTTAGAATACGTAATTATTGTGAAAAAAACATACTGTGGCAGGAATATACTTTTTAAATTCATCATATATTTATGGCAGTGTGGTGTTGTGGTGGTGCAGTGTGGTGTTGTGGTGGTGCAGTGTGGTGTTGTGGTGGTATTGTGATGGTTTAGTGTGGTGTGATGGTGCAGTGTGGTGTTGTGGTGTGGTGGTGCAGCGTGGTGTTGTGGTGGTGCAGTGTGGTGTGGTGGTGCAGCGTGGTGTTGTGGTGGTGCAGTGTGGTGTTGTGGTGATGTAGTGTGGTGGTGCAGCGTGGTGTTGTGGTGGTGCAGTGTGGTGTAGTGTGGTGTTGTGGTGGTGCAGTGTGGTGGTACACTGTGAAGATGTGGTGGTGCAGTGTAAACGGCTGCCTGGCTGCTACACGAGAGTAAATCCTGCTGCTGTATGCGGTAGTTAAAATGTTGGAGGTTGTGACGGTGGATGAATGTTGGAGGTTGTGGATGAATGTTGGTGGTGGTGGTTGTGGATGAATGTTGGAGGATGTGGATGAATGTTGGTGGTGGTGGTTGTGGATGAATGTTGGAGGTTGTGGATGAATGTTGGTGGTGGTGGTTGTGGATGAATGTTGGAGGTTGTGGTTGTGGATGAATGTTGGAGGTTGTGGTTGTGGATGAATGTTGGAGGTTGTGGATGAATGTTGGAGGTTGTGGATGAATGTTGGAGGTTGTGCATGAATGTTGGTGGCGGAGGTTGTGGATGAATGTTGGAGGTTGTGGATGAATGTTGGTGGTGGTGGGTGAATGTTGGTGGTGGTGGGTGAATGTTGGAGGTTGTGGGTGAATGTTGGTGGTGGTGGGTGAATGTTGGAGGTTGTGGATGAATGTTGGAGGTTGTGGATGAATGCTGGTGGTGGTGGTTGTGGATGAATGTTGGAGGTTGTGGATGAATGCTGGTGGTGGTGGCGGTGGATGAATGTTGGAGGTTGTGGATGAATGTTGGAGGTTGTGGATGAATGCTGGTGGTGGTGGTTGTGGATGAATGTTGGAGGTTGTGGATGAATGTTGGCGGTGGATGAATGTTGGAGGTTGTGGATGGATGTTGGTGTGGTGGCGGTGGATGGATGTTGGCGGTGGATGAATGTTGGAGGTTGTGGATGAATGTTGGCGGTGGTGGATGAATGTTGGAGGTTGTAGATGGATGTTGGCGGTGGTGGCGGTACAGTGTCTGGCAGAGGAAACAGGAAGTCAGACTGAGGCCTGACTGCTGCTTCCTGACTATTTTTCACCTTCTGAGATGGATGGAATGAAGGAAAACTGACCACCGACACTGGAAAGGTTTGCTGCAGTGAAACGAGGATCTCACAGTTAAAACGTGGTGAACGAGGTAATGTTGATTATTTTCAGCCTTTGTTGAGGCCTCATTTAAGGAAATCTACTAACTAACACTCCAACAAGACAGTGGGAGGAGATAATATACAGAAGAAGAAACACGGCACTGCTCTGCAAAATGAAACAGATGAAATGTTCATGGAAACAGAGCAACAAGCAGCTTCTTTCACAGAGTTCAATAAAGAAAATAAGATCTTTGCCCAAGAAAAGTACTTTGGTGCGTTTGGTTCAGCAGGATAATTTTCACAGATGAAACTCACTTGTACGATTCCCGAAGACTGAATATGAATTCAAAAATAAGCTAATGGTGTAAAAACACACTGCGGTGCAAGAGTTCATCAGCACATCTTTCCAACAACACTCTTCTGATGATATAAATAGAAAAGAGGAGCTTTGTTTTCACAGTTTCAGTCTTCTGCCTGATGATATTGCTTTCTAACAAATGTCTTTTTCACTGCCTCACAATCACCAGGAGTACCGACTGTGGTATTTTATATCGTAGAAATAAATGTGTACCTCTCGAGATAAAATTTGTTTTTAAGTACACAACGAAATATGAGCCATCTTCCGAACGAAGGGTATGAAAATGTTAGATGAGATTTTCATCGGGATGAGGGTTGTTTTATTTCTGGTGCATGTGTACAGGAATGTCCAGGATGCTTTCAAATACCTCAAACTGAGGAGACCTTCAGTATTTAATCCAGATTAATTTGTCCTGATCTAAAGCTGGTGACAAAGGTTGGTCTGAAAAACTGACTCCGTCCACATAAATGTGACCAACTTCTAATTTCCCTCCACTATCTCCTCGAACAGTTCATGAGAAGACTAAAAGTGTGAGGAAGAACGTCTGATGTCAGAAAACGTGAAGCAGTGAGAGCTCCTGAATCCATGAGCACAGATCAGCTGTCAGACTGCAGCGGCGAGCGAAGCCAGCAGGAGAGGAAGAGTGTGGAGTGTGGAGCTGACAGTCAAGTCCACCCGTCATTAAATCTTAATGTGTCCGGTGAAATCCAGCGGCGCGCCATAGCAACAAAAACAAAACTTAAGTCGGAGCTGACATGAGCATTAGGGATGTCCCGATCACACTTTCTTGCCCCCGATACCGATCCGATTTTTCAGAATTGAGTATCGGCCGATACCGATACTTTCCCGATCCGATACTCACGTTGCTATTGCAAATATACTCAATAGTCTATTTTTGGAGCAACTAAGATGTCTGAAGCTAAAAGCACTATTGGCAGAAGCTTTGTTTAGCTAGAAATGATTGTAAAACTCACTTATTGAATCAAAATTCTTCTCTTTAGTTGTTTTAAACTGAAGGTACATCCACACAATGAAAAAATTATCTTTTTCCTCCCTGGCCTTCTCCCAAAAAACCGTCCCCACCTCACTATGAACACGGCTCAACACGAGGCTTCAGGGCATGTAGTACACATGTCAGGCCTTTAGGGGCGCTGTGACTCACCAAACACAATAGAAAAGCAGAAGAAGACAGACCACATAGAAATTTAGAAGTAGACTTCTGCACATAAACACATAAACCACTATATATAACTCTAGTTTTATAGGTCTATGGCCCCGCTCCGCCTGCTTCTAGCTTCTGCAGCTCGACCGGAGCTTGTAGTCCCTGATTGTTGTGGTTATTAGGGGACGTTACGGAACAGGTTTTTTTTTTTTTAGATCGGCGGGGTGATCGGCTGGATTTGCCGATCCCCGATCACTCACAAATCACTAATATCGTCCCCGATCCGATATCTACCGATCGGATCGGGACATCCCTAATGAGCATCGGTGCATCCCTCGTTTACATACAAAATCATCCAACACAAGCGCCACAGCCTTGGAGTGAATGATGGGGTTTTACCCATGTTCCAAAATGTTTGATTTAAATTTCTGAAATATTACTCCTATAATTAAAACCTCTTGGCATTTCATCACAGCTGTTTGAAGAAAACTGGCTGCTGTTTTTTTTTTTTGGTGTTATTTCAGGGATTTTACCCAATGAGCTTTTTTTGCAGTTTCAGCTGTTTTAACCCGTTTTAATCTTTTTTTTTTTTTTTTGTGGCAATATAGAAGTTAAATAATAAAAATTTTTTTTTTGGTCAACTAATTTCCACCTATTGAAAATAAAGACGAATCTCCATTGTTGGCTGCAGAAGGATGTTTACATGTTGATTCACCTTTTCTTTGTAAAACCTTTTTCTTGTGAGAAGGGCGGTTGGAGACTCGCAATCAGGCGGCGGTAAAGAGACAAAGCCGGCGGACAGAATTCAAGATGAGAATCCGATTTAATGAGGCGTTTATTCACACATAATGCAGTGAAAGGTGCGGGGAGCCACGAGAACAACTGAAGAGCCGCTCTCCACAGTAACTCTCGTCTCACTCAGGATGTGAATAAATCTTCCTCCACAGTGAGCTGCGACTCCACCTGAGCGGGTGATGATGTTTACAGAAGCCACGTCTTCAAAGCTTTTCACCCTTTCGCCTGCAGGCCAAATGAATTCACCGGTGATTGTTTGAGTCTGGAGTCCTTTGCTTTGTGCTCAGACCTGCTATGACATCGTCTCCCAGGACGGGGGGGGGGGGGGGGGGGGGCGCTGGCCGGCAGTCTTATCTGCACGGCGCTGTGCTGTGGTGGCCCCCGAGGCAATCAGTGTTCTGTCTGCAGCTTCTTCTGCTGCACTGATTAGACCAGGAGAGGAAGAGCAACAGAGAATACCAACAGCTTCCTCACACACACGCACGCACGCACGCACGGGTGAGAAAGACTCGTCTGTTGTGGCTGCGATGGCGTGATAGCTGTTGATTAAATTGAAGGTGGCAGTTTACGTCTCCAAGTAAATCCATTACCTAAAGATAGCTCCCAAGTACAACGGAGGTTTATAGAGTGGAAGATGAAAAAACAAAGACAAAAAAAGGAATAGAAAGGAAACTTCAGAAACAGAGGACCTGCGAGTAATAACCACAATCAGAGTGGGAAGTTCTATGAGTGCTTTAGTTCTGGACTCGGATGTTAAGGAAAGTCCAAACTGCTGACTGTAAGACATGGTGGGGGCTCCATCATGCTGCAGGGCTGCGTTTTTCTACAGGAAACAATGACTTCTTCAAAGTAATGATCAAATCTGAAGATATTCCAGAACTTTTGAGAAAGAAACTCATTCTGCAGCATGAGTGAGGACGAGGTGAAGCTCTGGTGTTCGCAGGTCAAAGTTCACGACGATGAAACAGGCAGAGATTTATAGTCGGAGCAGACTGGAGCAGACACTTGATTTGAGTGATCCTGCATTTTGGCAAAAGAAAGTGACTGACACAGAGAGTGGACAGACTCATGTAGGAAGTCCACTCACCTTACCCTAAAAGAATTACCAGCAGATGCATTTCCACGTCCCACAGTGGATGGGAAAAATCGATAAGGACTGGATAATATAGAAAAGCTCAGAAAGTCCTTATTTTGTATACGATAATGCTCTTCTCCTGTGAAGTAAAGGAAAACTCAACGAGCGCAAGAAATTACAAAGATGGGATGAAGAAAGTTCAGCTCGTGACATTTGAAGTTAATCTAAACATCCCACCAGCAGCAGCCTCAAATACAACAGCAAATATCCATTTATTTCAGGCCCGTGTCAAAATCACAATACAGAAGACGAGTTTATTTGGTCTGAACAGGAGAGGAGAGAAGAGAAGAGAAGAGAAGAGAAGAGAAGAGAAGAGAAGAGAAGAGAAGAGAAGAGAAGAGGAGAGGAGAGGAGAGGAGAGGAAACCTGCCTGCTGGCCTTCTTGACAGTACTGAGGTAAACTACAGATATCTATCCTGAAAAGACCGGACATCTTGTACTGAGCAGTGCGCTCTGTTAATGCATGGGGTGTTGCTGAGTAAACACTATAAAACTACCGAGTCCAGGAGAATCTGGACCGGAGGAAACATTGTTCTGAATGTGCAGCTACTGAGCATGTACACAACCACTAGATGCTACGGCCGTGGTGACCAGGAGCAGGAGCAGCGATTCCGCCGTCTACAAGGAGATGGAGCGTTTTCCAGGAAGTTCTATTTATGCTCGTTTACAAGATAACGTTGTAGGACCATTTTCTCAAAGTTTTGCCTTGGGAGCTGTTTTCAGTGCCTCTGAGCACCGTTGTCGTGTAAACGGACCCTAAAACACAACAAAAGTTTGGCGTTTTCTCTGTCGGAAAAGTCCAAACCCATCAGAAACCAACAGAGTCATCAAGATGCATATGAATTATGACCATCAGAAAATGTGTGTTGTGTTCTATTAAGTACAGACAGGTTTGGTTCAGTTGAACTGATTGTTGTGTTGTTGGAACATAATAAATACGCATGAAAATTACAACTGTCATATCAGTAATTAAACTCAGTATCATTCCGGCTGGCAGGCTGTCATTTCCATTGACAGCACTTCCTGTAAAAGAAAGATCTGACTTAATGACACTGACGTGTGATGATGATTTTGTGTGAACATATGGCTGAATGAAAGCAGATGACAGACCCGTCTGACTGCAGGAAATGAGCAGACCACAAAGCACCGCAGGTTTAAATAAGTCGCTTCCAAAAGCGGAGGATGAAACAGGAACGGCGTTTTTTTCCTGAATTTCAGAAAACGGCGGCGGCCTCTCTCCTGGGTTTTGTCGTGTTTCTCAGCCGAATTGTGCAAATCGCATGAGGTTGAGTGAGGATATTAAAGGTTTCCAGTCTAATCGAATAATTTCTATCTAAGAGGCCGAGCCGAGCAGCCGACCTGACAGAGTGCTCCTTAAATAAATCATGAGGCGGTTTCTCCTTCCTCGGGGCTGCTAAAGTTTTGACATTTAATCACTAAATATAGCAGAGTATTTGAATAATGTCAAGTGTATGTCTTTACAGATTAATCAGAGCCCAGTGTCCTGTGTTTAAACACAGAGCTCCAAGTCGACACTCGCTGGTTCAAATGTCACCATATTAACACCAAATTGAGTGTGAGCAGTGTGTGAGCAGTGTGTGTGTGTGTGTGTGTGTGTGTGTGTGTGTTAATGCAGACATCCAAATGACCCAGTTAATGGAGATGAAAACGATGATGGGATTTGTGCTCGCGCAGTAATCTGATACCTTTAATAGTAGTGAGGGGAGGAATCCCGCATACAAATGGCTTTTTATCAAACTGTGCGAAAACATGGGCGTCTTTTCGTGCCGTTCTGCATGCACACACACGCACTGGTGTACCCACGCAGACTGTAAAATGGCGTGTGAAGAAAAAGGCAGCAGCAAGGTGGAGAAAAAAAAAACAGCAAATGGGAAGAGGCAGAAGCCCCCTGATGTAAAATGGCTCTCCCAGCTCTGCTGATGACTGGAGTGAAACAGCTCCGGCGTGCTCGCTGCATCCCATTGATTCGACTTGGCGGAGAGAGAGCTCCCGCTTCATTAGGCCAAGAAATTAAAATGTGGGCGGCCTGCGGTGGAGGGGCGAGGCATCGGAGGGGTTTATGAGGCGATGTGAGGAAGGGCTGTAACATCCACACACAACAAGGCTGAAGCTACAGGCATGTAACAGCCACCTATACCACCAGGACCACGTCAGGACAGAGTAAAGATCCATTCCACAGTCTGGACGCGTCACAAGGGATTTGATCAGAGCACAGAGTGAAGTTCATGTGGACTGGTCCTGACACGCTGATAGAAGTCTGGAGTTTACATCATGGGTCAGCATTTTCCCTAAAAACTGATGATTCAGACCGATTAATAACATCGGAAGGTTATCTGAGGCTCCGCCTCCAGGTTCATATGGATACAAGAATGCATAGATTTTAGGGGTCTGCTTACATGACAACATTGCTCTGAGCCACTGAAACGGCAACTTTTTGAAAACGCTGTTTCTGTGTAAACAAGGAAAACAGTGAGCCTAAGTGAGAAGGATTCATTCATAACAATCAATGTGGTGTGTGTCCTTCACTCTTGGATTTAACCACAACTCTCCAATGGAGCGAAGACTTCCTACACCATCGTCTGGGGACGGACAGATACCGAGTGGACCAGAACAATGAAGAACGACAGCTTGAAGAAACGTCAACGTTTACAGCGTACTGTACTCTGTGTGCAAACATAGGTGGTTCTATTACATAAAAACAGTGCCAACCCATGGCCTGGAAAGCTGACTGCATCATTTTGCAATAAGACACATCATTTTCAAAAAGTTGCTGTGTGAATGCAAAACTTTTCTGAGACACAAATGCAAAAATGATGCGTTCTCACTTGAAACGACGTCGTGTAAACAGGGCCGACGTGGTTAAACCTCAACTAGCAGCAATATCTTCAGCTGAGCTCTTCCAGTATCTGCTGATCAGAACTTCATAAATTCAGCTCATCAGATGTCGCGGGTGAACGATTCTCTTGAGCTCATTTCACACATTTATGAGGAAACCAGACCTAAAGTGACTGAGCCACTGACTCAGGCTCTTCTGGTTTTGAAGTTGTTCAGGCTCTTTTCCCCTCAAGGATGACAAACTTTCCAGGCACAGAGGGAGCAGCCTCCAAGCTATGATGCTGCCTCCACCATGCTTCGCTGATCATGGAGCGAGACTTACGCCGTATATAATGTCAGAATGATACATTTTTCTGAGCACGAAACACAAATGAACTGACTGACGAGTAGACGTGAAGCCTGTTAGTCTTTGATGACTTCAAACTGCTCACTTACTGTTTCTTGGATCCAACATTAGCGACCGGATGTTTCAGCTCACAGGTTTAGCGAACAATGAGCGAGCACAAAGCTCACAGACATTTAAATCACCTCCCAACAGCAAAAATTTTATAAAAAATACTCGTCATATCAAACCACTAGATTGTTTAAAAACATCCTGAATAAACATTAAACATATTTGTTCAGCTACGTAAAGAAAAGTCAGAAATGTGTCGCGAGTAAAAAGACGATTTGAAGGACATTTGAAATGAGTTGAATCCTCTTCAAACGTTTCTCTAAAGTCAGAGCGTCTCTCTGCTCAAAGCTCTGCTAAACGACCGTCGCTCTACTTTCACTTTTCCCTTCATTAGTTCACCAACCTAAGAGTGGAGTTGATTTCCACGTGGAACCAGCTTTAATATGAGTGTAAGGAAGCAGAGATGGCGGTGGTTGAAACCCTGTTCATCTGCTGGCTTGTCCTTCGACAAGAAGCTGAAGTGGAATTGAGCTGCACCACTGAGACACTATTTCAAAAATGATCTGCAGAACATCACCTCTTCTGCTTCCTGCTCTTCATTGACCCAGTCAATTAGAACCCACATCATTTGGACTTTTTGTGCCACAATTAAAGTCAGCAGGAGTCGCCAGCAGCAGCAGCAGCTCGTAAACAACGGGTGTAAATTTCATATCAACTCTGGATGGACGCTTAAATCTAAATTACTGTTATGATTGGGAAAATCCATTAGCAGAGCTGATTCATCAGGATTTGAAATACTGAAGTCTTATTTAGCAATACTGCACAGTTCCACCATAAAGATTCTGGAAATGAGCCACAGTGTCTAATGCATCATAAACACTGTGTCGGTGGGGGGGGGGGGGGGGCTTGGCTTCACACACACACACACACACACACACACACACACACACACACACACACACACACACACACACACACACACACACACACACACACACACACACACACACACACACACACACACACACTGTCCTGCCAGGTTCAGACTCTCTGCACTACAGTTTGCTCAAGTGTTCTCTGCAGTGAAACAGGAAGCAAGAGGATTCAATTACAGAGAGGCCACAGTACAATAAAAGTGGTCAGAAAGCCAGCGGGGATGGAAAATGAAGTGGAGCCCCCCTACCCCACCACCACCACCACCACCACCATGGTGGAGTGAGGGTCTGCAGCTGCAGGAAGCAGTGAGAGGAAGTACAGACACACTCTCCTCCTGCTCAGCGGGACGTCTCTGCACACCCCAAGGCTTCTCATCATGGAGTCGCCTCTATACATACCCTCCCCTTGTTCACTGCTTGTTCCTCCTCCCCGCCTCCCCCCTCTGGTGGAGCACTTCCATCAAAGTGAAGGAGAAACTAAAAAAAAAAAAACTCCTCCTCTTTCTCCTCTGGCAATGCAGTAATGGTGGCTCGCACAGCGCTCGCACACCGACAATGATGAAGTGATGCGATCAATACTGCGGTGGAGACAAACATGCTAACTGGAGGTCTGTGGTCTTCTGCTGGGAACTCATTGTTGGGATTGCTTTTTTATAAGATCCTTGCAAAGGCGACGGCTCCAGCAGCTTCTGCACAGTCGACACTTTTTTCAGCGTGAAGACTCTGATAAATATTAACACACATGTTCATGAACATCAGAGGCGACGTGTGTCCCACACAGTATCGTACAGAGTCGTCATGTTCAAGCTTTGGAGGTTTTCAGGCTGTTTAGTGTACAAATCAAACTTTCTTGTCAACATGTACATCTGCAAAGCAAAGCCACAACGTTCAAACAAAATGCAGAATCAGCGTTCAGATCACTTAGAGCCAGTTTACACCGCCTTTCAAGTGAAAACGTGTTTTTGTGTTTTCGTTTGAGAAAACCTTTGAGTTTACAGTACAACTTTTTAAAAATGATGTCAGTTTACATGAAAAGAGCAGAAACACTGCTAACGATGTAGCAAGAATGTCCGGCCACTGGTGGGCGCTATGGTTCGTTTATGGAATGAAACGACACACACACGCAGCTGAGACCGCTATAAACAGTAACAATGGGAGAACGCGGATATTCCAGTGGAAAGACGACCAAGTTGGATTGTTATTACAGTGACTATCAAAATAAAACTACTGTTAACTCTGGAGTCTGCAATTGTTCCTATTGTCAATCTACTTGCCGAAAGCCAAACAACTATTTACTATCGCTGTGGTGCGCATGCAGAGTAGCAACAGTTCAGTGAAGTTGCATTTTCTCCTGTTTCCATGGAGATGGAGTCTTGAGTGTTTTCAAAAAGTTCCACCTAAGAGAATTTTCAAAAAGTTACATTTTCAGAGGCTCCAAGCGCCGTTGTTGTGTAAACGAAGCATAACATTCCAGATAAAACAGGTAAAAACCTGCAGAGATGAAGACAGGTCATGAAGGAAGATGACTTTTGCTCTGTACAGAAGAATATCAGCTCGGGTAATATAACTATATCAAAACTAATGTACCATTTTCTTTGTAAAGTATTTTGACTAAAAACCCTGAATGTCTGTTCTAGACGAGAACAAGAAAAATCATGTATACCTTTTTTGGGAAATTTTGAGCACAATTCTGATTATTCACCGAAACATGAGTGGTTATTTGAACTTCAAGTCTAATTTTGAGCAGAAGTGAGGACCGACAGTAACATCATTTGAAGAGACACTTTGCTGCAGGGTTTTGTTTTCTTGCTTTACTGAGAAAATCAGAAAAACATGTAATTTCCCAGGGGTGGCCAGATGTCTGCGTACACTGTGGAAGCTACAAGGAGCCGGCTTCCTCCTCGCACAGACGTGGACAACTGTCTCTCACACCGACACAACATGTGTCGTCTTCACCCATCAGCAGAGTCCCCCCTCCTCCTCTCAGCCATCTTTCTCCACCGCTGACAGCCAACAGAGGAAGGCGTGTGTGTGTGTGTGTGTGTGTGTGTGTGTGTGTGTGTGTGTGTGTGTGTGTGTGTGTGTGTGTGTGTGTGTGTGTGTGTGTGTGTGTGTGGGAGGACATGCAGATAAGCCTGTAATATTTCTATTTTCGACTGCTGAGACAAAAAGAAGTGGAAGCTCGTCCTGTGGTAGCAGAGGAAGGAAGAAAAAGGAGTGAGGCCTCCTGCCAACTGGTAGGACGAGTGAAAAGAATCACACAAGACGGTCTGCAGGAGGAAGAGGAGGAAGAGAAGAAGGAGGAAGAGGCGGAGGGGGAGTGTGTGAACAAAACCTTGCACATGTATTCATTGCTAGAGGTGCACATGAACTAGATGGATACATCTGTCATGTTTTTGTGAGCTGCCGTCTCCTGCGGTGAGCGCTCTCCTGAAATAGGAAGTCGTAGTGGGGAAATGGTTTATGGAAACGACTTACAGTGACTGAGAGTGTCGCCTCTAAGAGAGATGTTAAAACCTTTTCTGACGACCTGTGTACCGTGTGTGTGTGTGTGTGTGTGTGTGTGTGTATATATATATGTGTGTGTGTGTGTGTGTGTGCCTCTGAGGGGAAGGAATATTCCATATATCTAAACAACTGCAATGTCTTTTCATTGCATTAGTGTAAGAAGAGGTAAATAAATTCTAAAAATGATTTTATTTAAAATCTTTTCGTAAAATCTGAGCAAGTTAAAAGAGAAATTACTGATTGATTTTACATTTCAGCATTATAACATTATTATTTGATCCCCTGATGCATAGCACCATAAATTGTTCAAAACAAATGCTACCACCCAACGCTACGTTCTCAGTAAGCTCGCTCGCCTCACTGAAGCGTCTCTCTACACGTTTCAAGTTAAGACGCATCATTATAGCGTTTTTCATTTCCGAAAACTTTTACGTTTAGACATCATCGATTTGAAAACAATGTACGTTCACACGGAAACCGTAGAAACGCTGAAAACTGTGTCGTTTTCATGTCGGGCCACAAGTTTGTGCTGTTGGTTGTTTCTACAGAGAACAATCTGCTCTAAACATTAACAACGGGAGAACACGGACATTCTAGTGGACAGACGAACAAGTTGGATTGTTATTACGGTGACTGTCAAAATAAAACTACCAAGTCCAGGAGAATAAGGACCGCGAGTCATGACACTCTGGAGGAAACATTGTTGTTATCGCTACTGAGCATGTGCACAACTACTGGTTACGACGGCCGTGGTGACCCGGACCGGGAGAAGTGTTTTTGCCGTCTACATGGAGACAGAGCGAAGCATTTTATGAAAAGTTCTACCTTGGGAGCCATTTTCACAAAGTTGCGTTTTTTTCAGTGGCTTCAAGCACAATTGTCGTATAAACAGACCAACAAAATGCCAAGAAACCTTTGCGTATTCACTTGAAATCATTACGTAAACGGGTGATCAGCCCAGGCGTTTGATGAAAACTAGTGTGATGGAGGTGATTGTTCATAGAGCTGCTGTCAGTGTGTGTGTGTGTGTGTGTGTGTGTGTGTGTGTGTGTGTGTGTGTGTGTGTGTGTGTGTGTGTGTGTGTGTGTGTGCGTACCTCCTCTGAACCCGGCTTGGCCAGGTAGATGGCGCTGTGCTGACAGGTTTTATCCAAACAGGCCGGGAGGAGGTGGTCCTGGTGTCCATCACCATCTGCAGGAACAACAAAATGAGCATGAAGACGCAACCGGGGTTACAGGGTGGAGGTGAGGTGGAGGGGGTGTGTGTGTTGCTTTGTTTAATGAAACTGCAATAAGAATATTTTCACGGCGCCACAACAAAGGAAAATGTGGCTCTTTTTCTGTGTGTGTGTGTGTGTGTGTGTGTGTGTGTATTGGTGCTCAGTCCTCCGATCATTCCATTAGAGCGAGGCCGCGTGGCTTCGGGATTACAATAATTAATGGTGATGAAAAACAGTGGAGAACGATACCGCAAGTCAACTGACATCATTAAAACGCATCAAAGAGACAAGTGTGTCTACTGGTGGAAAACAAGCAGGTGATCGCACACACACACACACACACACACACACACACACACACACACACACACACACACACACACACACACACACACACACACACACACACACACACACACACACACACACACACACACACACACACACACACACACACACACACACACACACACACACACACACACACACACAGTGTGTTAATAAACCCGTTAGAGATTGAAATGTCTTCTATAACAATCACAGGTTTTATAAACGTGACCCATGTCTTACAGCTCACAGTAAAAGTCAATATTAACCTTGACAAACATTCAGCCTGAAACTATTATCTGACTCATTCATCAGCCGCTTTTAGTTGTGAAATATTGAAGTGAGTTTACGACATAAACACAGTAATAAGTCACATCTTCTGTCACTGTTTACTGAGCAAAAGTGATGCTTGTTTTCTCAAATATCAATAACACAAAACCTGCTGCACATCCCACAAACGCATGGACTGGACATGTAGCAGAAATCAAAAGGGAAAATTAAAAAAGGCTTTCAGAGTGACTAAGCATTGATAAGTCTTGACAGAGAGAGTAATTCACCAATCTTCTAATGTTGGGTTGTGTTTGTACTCAGTGTTCAGAGTATCATAACAGGCTTTCCACACTGGTTCATTCTGTGGGTTATTGAGTTTCAGGCATGTTGGATGCTCCAGTTCGTCCTGAAAGTCGTGTTGATATCCGTGTTGTGTGCAGGCCGGCAGAGTCTTTCCACACAGCACATCGTGTACAACGCTGTGTGTCGTCCTAGATTAGAAAAGCTTTTTCTTCAAGCTGTCGTCACAAAGCTGGAAGCAAACTATTGTGTGAAATGTCTGTGTCGTGCTTGATGTCACACATCTGTCCTGGAGCAAAAGCCTCTGATAGAAAGTAGAAATACATTTGTCCAAGTTGTGCATGTTCGGGAAAAACTGTATTTTCATGTATTATTGAAATTATGAAGTGGAATACGGCCCGTTCAGAGTCCGTCTGATTGGACAATATGGTGACAGGCAGAGCATGAATGAGCACTGGAAGCATAATTCACCACAGCTCAGTCAGCTTGTATGTGTGTATATTACAAATATTGACATGGTGCTGATGATGCATTTGCTACGTATCATGCAGCTTAACTGTTTGGATCCACAGCAGTCACAAAGCAGTTACGTTAAATCCCATGAAGAAGGACTTTCTGCTGCAGACCAGCAGGACTCACACTGGAACCCCAAAACATCTTCAGTTTCATCCTACGGAGAAACGTATCATATCGTATCAGGATACAGATACTCATTGAAAATTGTCATTCTGCTGCATATTTGCACTTTCTTGGGGGTGGGGGGGAGACATAGAGAGGTCAAACTCCCTCCAAGCTCTCATTGATGTGAATCTGTTTGAGCAGATGCTGCACCGTGTGGACGGGAGGAGTAACTGAACGAGGCTGTCCGAAGTAACTGAGTCCAACACGGTACAGGAGATAACTAGCCAAAAAGTAATTTCAGGCACTATTATTTTCTCAGAAAATGATAAAGAAGTGTCATACTCGTCTGGCAACAAGGTGAGAAAATTATGAAGATTATATAATCCAAACGCAGAGAGGATGGACTGATGAAAACACACTCCAAATAATCGCTCCAATTTAAGAGGTAAACCAAAAGAGGCACTCACCCAACCCGTCAAAACTGAAAGGAGGAGTATAAAGAATAAAGAAAAAGAAGAAACTCTCGACAGACAGACAACAGGCTGGAGTACGCGATGAAAAATGTCTTTAATAAGTGGAATTGTTTTCCTGCCACTTGTCCGAAAGGTAGTCTCAAACATTTATAAAAAAAAAAAAGAAGTCTGGCTAAAGGATTCCTGGACTGCGTGCACTAAGACATTTTGTTTTGGGTAGCGTGTCTGTCGATCATAACGCACCATAGGAAGAACCTGCAGATGAGTGTATCATCTCCCACACAACGGATAGTTTTGGTGTGAAACGTCTTCATCGTTCTCTGAATTATATGAATCCAAAGAGCCTGAAGCACATCTCTACTGTGTGTTCCGTCAAGCATCAGATTCAAATTGCGGAGATCACTCAGATGACAGAATGTGTGGAACTGATCACGTGACTGACGTACACAGCGGTCAGACTGAATCATCTCCTCCAATAACAGCAGAGAGCGTCTCTCTTTATAGGGTTTATTGCATCTGGCGGTTCCTACAGAGGCACGTCACAGATCAACAGAACACAAACCTGTTGGGGATGTGATGGAGATGCGGGTTGCCATGGTAACTGTTGACATCCTTCTATTACTATCACTGTTTGTGTTAAAAACCAGAGATGACATGTACGATGGCACAAACACTCAATATGATGGAGTCTGCTGTAAAGAAGAAGCTAGCAAACAGCTAAAGACTTTGTGAAGGTGGTTCTGTTTTTATTTTGAAATAATCTACAAGCTTATTTCAACCTCCACGATCAGAGACGCTTTTCATCAAACAGCCATGTGTATGCACAGAAAGTGTTAATGGAGTCATGATCCATTTCTTTGTTTTATCTATTTTACGGTGACGTTTTCTACTCAGCCATGTGCCTTCACCTTAACCTGCTAAAGCTAAACGGTCTTATTACTTAAGAGACATCCTGTGTCCTCACAACTTGCATGTACAGTTCAGAATGTTGGCGACCGACCGAGAAGGATTAAAGAAATCTATTCATATTTCACACCAAGAGCCTCCATCAAATTCTGCACATTTGGCCTAAAAACATTTCAAACAAAGACCTGGGGTCGTCTGATGATCACATGGCGAACAGTAGAGGAAGAAGTTACGAGGCATCAATGCAAAATCGCATTGTCGTAAATATAGTATTTGTAGTGTCTTCTTCGTTTTTTCATTCATTCGTTCATCTGAACACCGCGGCTCATTGTAAGGTGTGTATTTCAGCACAGAAAGCTTGTTCTGCAATTAGAAAAAAATCTGCTTCTAATGAAATTGAAGAAAGGTTTTGGGGACTTCTCATACTGATACAGATTTTCAGAGAAAAGCAGCTCTGAATCAGCGTCACCTACCATCAGATTGTAACAAACTGGAAAAACATTGAGATTGTTTTAATCAGCAGCATCATTATAGGAGTGAGGTGGGGTGAGATGGAGTGAGGCAGAGTGGAGTGAGGCAGAGTGAGATGGCTTGAGGTAGGTGAAGCAGAGTGAAGTGGAGTGACGCAGAGTGAGATTGAGTGGGGTAGAGTGAGATGGAGTGAGGTGGGGTGAAGCGGCGTGAGATGGAGTGAGGCGGAGTGAAGTGGAGTGAGGCAGAGTGAGATGGAGTTAGGTAGGGTGAAGCCGAGTGAGATGGCGTGAGGCAGAGTGATATTGAGTGATGTAGGGTGAAGCCGAGTGAAGTGGAGTGAGGCAGAGTGATATGGAGTGAGGTAGGGTGAATCAGAGTGAGATGGACTGAGGCAGAGTGGGATGGAGTGAGGTAGGGTAAAGTAGAGAAAGGCAGAGTGAAGTGGAGTGAGGCAGAGTGATATGGAGTGAGGTAGGGTGAAGCAGAGTGAGATGGACTGAGGCAGAGTGAGATGAGTAAGGTAGGGTGAAGCAGAGTGAGGCAGAGTGAAGTGGAGTGAGGCAGAGTGATGTGGAGTAAGGTAGGGTGAAGCAGAGTGAGATGGACTGAGGCAGAGTAAGATGGAGTTAGGTAGGGTGAAGCAGAGTGAGGCAGAGTGAGGTGTCAGTGGCTGCAGAGAGTCTGAAGACAAACAGAATGAGTGGTAATGCAGCTCGTCTCTTCCTTTCTTTTATTCCCATCATCCTCTCCTTCCACCGTCACTCTCTCAGTAAATCACCCCTCTGCTCTTCTCCTGCCAGCCTAAACTTTCTTCCTCCATGTTTCCCTCCCCCGTGCGTTCATCCCACCCCCCGCTGCTGCTGCGTGGTGTGATGGAGATTGGCTGGGAGAGTCGCAGAGGGACGAAGCTGCAGGTAGGGGTTGAAAGGGAGAAGGGGGGGTCAGAGAACATGTGAAGATGATGACGGGAGGGAGACAAGAGGAAGAGGAGGTACACCCATCATCATATGAACACGAACAGAGAGGCTGGAGCTCAATGTAATCATCTTTCAGTTCATGTCACAGAAACTGTTTATCATACATATATTCAACTAAAGGAAAAATTAAATCATCGCACCTTAGCTGCATAACTGCACCCATCAGCCAGAACTTTAAGACCACCAGCCTGATAGAGTGCAGGTTTCTCTTTAATGGCAACACAGTGAATAATGGACTCCCTCAGTTATAGAGAGGAGGATCTTGCAAAAGGAGAAATGAGAGAGCTGCACTAATAGAAAGACAATAAAAACCAATCTGCACAAAATCCCAGCTCAGTGTGATTAGGCGCAGGAACAGCTCCTGATTTCATCTAAACATCAGAGTGAAGACAGAGTGATGAGTTCATGGTCATGGGCAGGAGTGTAAAGATGTTTATAATCTCAGCGATGTTTATAATCTCAGCTGTGAAGGACTTAGTTTTAGGAAATGAAAGTATGGGATTAGGTTTTGCTCAAACTCCCGACCAGGATGCGACTTTATTAAGCTAAAAATAACATTGATCTTGAGCTGCTCCCTGGATTGAACCCAAATTCTCTCCAGCAAATGTTCATCTATATGCTGTATTCTTATTCAAAGACAAACTTTCTCTTTTCTTTTTCAGGTAGCTACGTCATACAAAAGAAGTCTGTTGTGTTGAAACCTTTTCATGTTCTCTCTGAAGAGCCACAGATCAGGTTTTTGGAAGTAGCAATGGGGTCCTGTTAACGCAAACGTTGTTAATCCAAACGTTTGGAGCATTTTGGGCGTCTGTTTACATGACAACCGCGCTTGGAGTCACTGAAACACACGTTTTTGTAAACGGCACCCAAAGTGGAATTTTTTTAATGAATTCATTTTTTAACGCTCTGTCTCTGTGGTAACAGGGGGAAAACACAGCATTTGATAAAGAGTCCGTTTCCATGGAAACATAAGAACATGCAACGTTTTGACAATGTTCATCCATTGTTTTCATGTAAACGCTGCTCCTGGTCCTGCACATGCTCAGTAGCTAAACAATCAGAACAAAGTTTCCTCCAGTGTGTCATGAGTCTCAGTCTATATTCTCCTGGGACTTGGCAGTTTTATTTTGACAGTCACCGTAATAACAATCCAACTTGGTCGTCTGTCCACTAGAATGTTCCTGTTCTCCCATTAATGTTTAGAGCGGATTGTTCTCTGCTGCACAGGGGTGTGTTTTTGTAACAAAACATATAAAAGACCCATTTCATGGCCCGACATGATTACATTATTTTCAGAGTTAGAACTAAAAATGTTATTATATAACTGGAACTGGTTTGGGGCCGTCAAACGTCTCTGGGAGATATTTTCTTTATCTTTTAATTCATGAAAAGCAGCACAGGATGGAAACATTTCATTTATACACATTTCAGTGAGTCGTCTGAAGGTTTAAAGGTGGAAGACTTGTTGTCAGTCAGACCCTGTTGTTCTGAACCAGCACCTGAACACTCCCCCACCACCACCGCCTCCCCAGGGAGGGCCGCCTCACCCTCTGAGAACTAATTGTAATGGCAGATGCAAAACAAAATGGACGCTGTGGATTCTCCCCTGAGTAAACAACATTTCCACCAAGTGCACGACTATCAAAATGTGAAATGTATTCCAGAATAAAGTGCTCATTAGAGTGTAGATCATTGTGGGTGTGTTTCTATAATTCAGACTCGTACTTACACATAATTACTGTGCAGCAGACACTGGAGGGGAAAGAGGAAGTCTTGGGTTTTACCTTCAATGAAGGACACTTTTGTGTCAGATGTACTTTTAAATTTGCATCAAATTGCATATTAAAATGTGCAAATTGATATCTGAACTTGGAGACTGTAAACCCTGGGGACTCTGTCTTTTGCTTTTGGATGGGAATAGTTCTAAATGTGAGCCAGATCACAAAATGGTGCTTGATTAGGATAATTTATTTTTCCCATTGCTGCATTTTCACTTCATTAATGTAGTCTGCAGGGAAACCTTTCACGTAAGTGAAGATTTATGTTGCTATGCGATGCTGCATTCAGCAGCTTCTCTGATCTTAACGAGCTGGTTTCTGTCTCGCAGGTAGAGGAGAGAGGACACGGAGCGGAGTGGGGCGGCAAACATGACAAGACAACGGGGGGGGGGGGGGGGGGGGGGGCAAAGTAAAAGACAAAAAAACAGTGTGAAAGGTGTGTGTGGATGGAGTGAGAGAGGAAGGAGGACGAGAGGAGGATGAAACAATGTAATAAGATGAGTGGAGGAAGAACACCTAAGGGGGGAGCAGAGAGAGAGAGAGACACAGAATGACAGACAGACACAGAGAGAGAGAGACAGAGAGAGAGAAAGAGGGAGGGGCTGTTAACATGCTGTGACACACACACACACACACACACACACACACACACACACACACACACACACACACACACACACACACACACACACACACACACACACACACACACACACACACACACACACACACACACACACACACACACACACACACACACACACACACACACACACAGTGCAGGTCTCTGTGTCTGCAGGAAGTGACTCCCCGAGCTGCAGCTGGTTTCTACCTGACACACTTGGTTGTGGGACTTGGTTTGTGTTTTACCTAATGATGAATTATGCATCGGCCGCTGTCACTTTGAAAAATGCAATTACTTCAGTGATAAGGCAGATGGGCCTGTTTTGTCTGGCATATGCTGTGCATCTATTAGGAGGCTCGGCCAGGAAGCAGGGCTGCACCACTGCATGGACATTCACAGAGTGAATTGTGTGTGTGTGTGTGTGTGTGTGTGTGTGTGTGTGTGTGTGTGTGTGTGTGTGTGTGTGTGTGTGTGTGTGTGTGTGTGTGTGTGTGTGTGTGTGTGTGTGTTGCTCAGACTCAGGATGCTAATGAGCTGAATCTTGCTGGTTTTTAGTGAATGCATCATGTTGGCCAAGCGTTCGGTGCTCAGTCAGTGTTGTGTTTCTGAGAAAAGAAACAAACATATATTTGGTTAAAAATGAGAAACGACTCACTGTGTGTCTGTACTGGAGCAACACTGAGATTGTAAAACAGTGAGCATTTCTCGGAAAGGGAAAAAAGAGCGAGACAAAAAGAGACATAGGTATATAGTTGGAGTAGGTAAAATAATCCGTACATTTAAAGTTTAACGATACCAAAACAAGACAGAGGAAGTTAGTCACAATAGAAACACAGAAAACTTGAAAATTAAGAATATTTTCATTGCTGGATTATGTGAATATTTTTAGACGCAATCATTATTTTCCAATTTTTTTGTATTCAAACTGTCCAGTGGAGAGAACAATAACTTTAAAATAACAGAATCTGGATGACCACATACAGCTCAGCACCGTGTCACCTCCTCACCCTTTCACCTAATCCTGCCCCCTTTAGGAGAAGCTGAATATCACACAGAAGCTATTCATCTTTACAGAAACTATTCACCTCGAAGTAATTTTGACTTCATTGAATTAATTTAACTCACTGACGTCAATGATGCAACACAATTCAAAACTGGCCATTTTTACAAAGCTGAAAGTGGAGCTGAGCTCGTGTTCTGGATCCTATGATTGGACTCCTGTAGTCTCACACACAGATGTTATGCTGAATATCACGTGTTGCTGGGCGAGAGAGAGCAGAGCTGCAGGGAAATCACAGCTTCCAGATACAAACCATATCAAGCACAACCAGGACCACACTGCAGAGCAGGAGCGCATCTATTCCATTTTCATACTGCTGAAGACACTGCTGCCGGTGTTCACATCATGGCTTTAGGCAGCGAGCCGTCCAGCCGTCGTTTGGACGGTCATTTTCCGGAAAAGACGGCCCAAAAAAAATAGTGGACGTTTTGCTCAAAGCCTCGAAAATATGTGTACAATGTCCATCACTACTTGTCACCGTCTAATTGTGTTTTTTTTCACCAAAATATAGCGAATTATCGGCTCGAGGAAACAACTCGCGACTGACTTCCGGTACCCCGCCCAGTAACGAGCAACGCGATTGGTCAATTCATACCATGTGGTATATTACGTTTGGAAAGGCAGCCTCTGATTGGGTCGTAGTTCTGTGAGTCATACCGATGCGTTCAAATGCCGGGGCACAGGGGAGGAATTTGAACAAATGTTCTTTCCAAAATGCTGAGGAATAATATCTGCAGAACATCTACGGACATATGATCGATCTAATTTTTCATTTCCAAAATGTTGACACGTTTGATTGACTGCACATCATTGCATCACCTCCCCACCCCCACCCCCACCCCCCGTCACTTAACCACAAATTCTGGACGGCCAAATGATTGGGATGGACGCCCAAATCATAGATTTCTACCTAAGACCATGATTCACATATATAATTGGAAACTTTAAATAGAAGGCCTTTGTCAGCAGAGAGCCCAGGATGGGCAGATGGAGTTCAAGATATAAAGATGAAGAAGCAATGTGGTGTGAGACGGACGGAGAGAAGACGAGGAGGACAGAGTGAGAATTGAATGAGTGCGACGTGTGATGGAAATAATTCCCACTTCAGATCACACAGGGATGCAGCGCTGCTCTCTGCTCTCCTTTCATTATCCCCCCTCCTCCCTCCACATCATCTCCCTCTGCAGCTTTTTTTTTTTTTTTTTTTAATCTTATCTTTCTCTCCATCACACTTGGTGTCACCTTTGAAATGTGCAGCTCGGCCTCACCCTCTCACTCCTCACACGTTGCTCAAAAACCAAACTGTCCTCTTTAATTAGCTGGGGAAGAACCTGGTCATCCGGCCACACGCAGAGAAACAAACCCAGCGTGGTGATAAGGTGGACAAGGTCAGGCAGGCGGACGGATCGGCTCGTACACTCGGCGGGGCGGACGCGACCTTGTCTGGCTTGGCAGAGCAGAGCGCTCGCTCAGATTCTTTCATTACGAGGTACAGGAGAGAACACTCCGCGCTCCCCACTAAAATACATCCATTTTAGACGCGTGGCATTGAAATATTTACTGTTTTTACACAAGAGAGCAACTTTCCTCGCATGTTTGAGCTGGTTTCCTGTCGGAGCTCATCTCCTCTTGACTCATATCCCGACTCCCATTGATTTGATAACAAAGCCCAGCACTGCACCTGCTGGCATGGAGCAGCTCTGTGTCTGTCTGATGGCACAGAGACCGAGGAAAACTGAGAGCAAATGTAAGACCAATGTGCTTCACTTTAAACTTGATACAGCACATGGGAGAACACGTTACAATTTCACTTGAGATTACAGATATGACTGTTCGACAATAAAATCAATGAATGAAAATAGATTGTGAATCAGGCCACCGGACTACAATGTTCTTATTGTCGGTTGACTGGGAATGTGCAGAACAGGCAGTTACTCCGGCCGAAGTGACCAGGACCAGTAGCAGCGTATCTGCTGGCCACAGGGAGACGGAGCTCGAGCATTCCCAAACAGCTGCATTTTCCCGTTTCCATGGAGTCGGAGTGTTTTCAGTGGTTCCAAGCACCCTTGTCTTATAAACAGACACCCAAAACACAAAAAATATTTAGAATTTTCACTGGAAAAGGGGCCTTATCGGCTCCACTTTGTTTTCACTAAAATTATTTGTAACGCTGCAGCACTATCAATCATTGGCTGTTGAAATATATTTGACTATTTTATTACATTATTGACAAAATAATACGTTCAGGATGGCCAACATTATGACATCACTGGTTGTTACATCTTTGTTTTGATTAATTAAACAATGATTTGGTATAGAGCTGGTATAAACGTCACCATTGCCCATAAAAGTTTCAGATCACTGAACCAAACACAAGTTTGCTTAACTCAGAGTTACAAACATCCTGATTTTTCTCTCAGCTTACGAGACAGCGGACCACTGCGCCACAGTGCAGCAATCTTTAATGCTTCAAGAATAGTCAGCTTATAATGGAGAATTAATGAATGAATGAATAATGGAGAAAAGTCTGTTAGAAAACCAGAAATTATAAACAAAAGCAGCATTAACAGAGAGGAAGCTGTAGATTGGAGATATACAGTTGATCAAGAGGAGTGAAAATGAAGAGTGACAGGCGAGGAGGGGCCGAGTGAAGCAGACAAAACGACTAAAAAAAGAGGTTGTGATGTTCCTGCGAGGCATCGCTGACAGAATTTCTCAGATTATTAGAGGCGTGAACCTCCGAGGCTTCACTCTGCAGCAAACAAGGGCCACCTCCGGGAGTGACCGCTCCCAGAGTGACTCCTCCCGAAGTGATCCCTCCTACCGGAGTGACCCCTCCCAGAGTGACTCCTCCTAGAATGATCCCATTCCGAATTGACCCCTCCCAGAGTGACCCCTCCTACCGGATTGACCCCTCCCAGAGTGACCCCTTTCCAAAGTGACTCCTCCCAGAGTGACCCCTCCCGAGTTACCCCCTCCCGAAGTGACCCCTCCCAGAGTGAACCCTCCGAGAGTGACCCCTCCCAGAGTGACTTCTCCCTAAGTGACCCCCCCCCCAGAGTGACCCTCCCGAAATTATCCCTCCCAGAGTAACCCCTCCTCCCAGAGTGACTCCTCCCAAAGTGAGCCCTCTTCCCAGAGTAACCCCTCTCAAAGTGACCCCCCCCCCCCCCACCCAGTGTGACTACTCCCAGAGTGACACCCTCTGCCCCTTCCAGAGTGACTCCTCCCAGAATGACCCCCCCTCTCCCAGAGTGACCCCTCAAGCCAAGGAGGAAGAGGAGGGCAGCGGAGAGGAGATTAAAGAAATCTAAAGGTTCTGCACAGATAAACTGCAGATTCAGACAAAACAAGGAACAAAATAATTCAGCACAAGCTCGATAAGACGATGTATGAAATCTTTTACTGTAATGACCATCTCGTACAGCTCTGGGGCCTCGTTTATAAAACCTTGCGTAGGATTCCCACTAAAAATGTACACGCGCCCAAAAGCAGAAAATAGCGTGCGCCCCTAAAAATTTGGATCTATAAAACCGTGCATACACACGTCTGCACGCACTTTGCATTGACCACTTATGGTAGAAAGTGGACGTGTTGAGGAGGGATCTGAACTACCAACCTTCCAGGTGGACTGGGATCTATAAAAAGAAAGTGCCTCGTCAATATTTTTGAATCTCATTCAGTCACGTCTGTAAATAGTGTGAGAGTCTCAGGGAGATCAGTGACTGCAGAGGTGGAGAAGAAGAACCTGATGAGAAGGTGGAGGCCAGAGGAGAGTGACATCATGGGAGGGCAGCACCCGATCACACTGCTGGACCCCAAAACAGCCTCAATGGTTGTGACGGCCAGCATGTGTCAGAGCGTCAGAGAGGGAAGGAGACATTTTGGCGGAGACACAGCAGAGCGATAAAGTTCAGTTTTATCTGTTTACTTAATGTGTGAATTAAATATTTGAACAGGGACTGTAAAAAGGCTCAGTGGACTTTGTGTTTTATCCTCAGCCACTAGAGAGTTGGAGGCGGCGGGTGACGAGGAGGTCGTCTGTCTGCAGCGGCAGTGCGTCCCGAGCGCATGACCGTACGTGAGCGGCTTTTATCAGGATTTACAGCCATAAAATAATATGATACTAAACTGTATCACGTATCACGTATGTATGATGATGAAATAAGCAACATCAAATCTAGAATTTCTTTATTTTACATGTAACCCATTAGTAAATCACCTCAATTGCAGTTCTTTTTGCATGAGACTTTCCTAGAGACTCACTTTAGTTGTTACCGTGTACATATAGTTTAGTATATTTGTACGTTAGAGCTGTCAATCCTGATAAAATCAGCTGAAAAAGAACAGATGTCCCCATCGACAGCCAGTCAGTGTGCGCCCCCGTGGACGGGAATCAGTTTTTGAACAAAACCAGCGCATCCACACTGCAGCTTTACGCACGGCTGTCACCGCGCTATTAATGTGTTTACTCTGAAATTAGACAGATTTTTACACACTTTGGCACAATTGATTATCAATCAGTTTTATCCTCCGCTCTGTATCATCTGAAGATGAAACTATGACACATGAACATCGTGCTGCTGATTCAGTAGTAACGTTCCACGAAAGCAACATCTATACCACTGCAGCTTGGCTGTTTACGATTATGTGGATCAATAAGTCTGATATTTGAAGATATTAAACGTATGAGATGAATCCGGCTTCAATTCTCCACCTCACAATCAGCGCTGCCAGACTCCCCCCGTCTCCAAAATGTGCCTGCGCAAGGTTCAACGTTTGCGTACCGGTACGCACATTCTCCCGCAAAGTTTATTTTTATAGATCACAAAGCTTGCGTGGGAACTGGCGTACGCATCTTTCAGGACCCGTTTTGTGCGTGAGCAACCTTTATAAATGAGGCCCCTGGTCATTAATCTAAAACAAAACACATTATCCAAGTACAGTCGGCTCTGTGGGAATAACTGAGGTTCAAACTGACTTTCTACATTCCCTTGAATCATTTTAGCTAAGACACATACAAAACACAATAGTTGTGATTCTTCCATTTCTAGCAATATGTTGAGATAAAGTTTAATTTGATGAAGTTAAACTTTTATTAAGACAAGATGAGACAAGACATTATTATAATATTACTGCCATTACAGTCATCTTATTCATATTTAACCCTTTAACTTTAGATTCTATGAACAGTAGGGAGCAACTGGGGTTAAAGGTCATGCCACAGTGATAACCTAACCTGACAGCAGAGTGATTCAAAGTCACATGTTTAATATGAACCCAATGGTTAAACTTGTTTTCATTTTCTTTAGTTTTGATTGTCTGTCTGTCTCTGTCACACACACACACACACACACACACACACACACACACACACACACACACACACACACACACACACACACACACACACACACACACACACACACACACACACACACACACACACACACACACACACACACACACAGCGGCGTGTGCTGGAATTTCCACCACTATGAAAGACAGATTTGTGGGAATTGATACGAGCAATCCTGCAGTGAAATGCATGCGCTGCTACGACATGGACACTTGCGGCTTATAGACGAGTGACGAGCGCAGCGAGCGCAGCCTTTATACACAGTATGCACAATATATTTATTTTTTTAAGTTTGTGGGTGTGGCTTATATTCAGGTGCACTCAATAGTCCACAAATTCCCATACATTGCTTTTAAGCGTACAGTTTGTATGAAACAATAGTTTATTGTGCCTTAAATTGATCTATTGTTTGCTTTTAGTCCAGTTATTTTCTCGTCACTGGCAGTTGCTTTTTCTTCAAAAGGTGTTTCCGGCATGTTCCGGAGCAGGATCAGTTGGACTGTGCCGTGCATCATGTTGTGCTGTTAGACACCCACAGTTGTACACGTTACCCGATGAAGTGTAACGTGTAAAATATGGCAGGCTCAGTCCAAACTGACTGAGGAGATGTGAACTGAAACCGTTACTCACTGAGCGACTCATTGAAATTATTTATCGCTCAATCCCAACACAGTCAGTTAGGTTACCTCTGTTAATTTCACAGAATGACATCAGTGTCTGATTCATGAATCCAGTGATTCACACGTCTGTCTCTCATCTCTGTTCAAATATTTCCTCCTAAATACAACATTTTCATGGTGTCATATTTTATGTCCATGGACAGGGTTCATGGTTTCTGCTGGAAGGACTCGGTGTCTCTCACACACTTAACCAACAGCCTCGTTTTGTAAGCTCTCTCCACACTGACAGGACGTTGTTGGAGAGGGAGAGCTTCTTATCAGCAACTCTTCCATGGCCTCTACGGTGAAGTCGATTGGGGGAGTCGACTTTGGCTGTAAAGTTCCAGAACAAAAGATGATGATGATGGCGATGAGGTAGATGTTTGGACTTCTGATAACATGTTCATGCTGAGATTTAATCTCCATCAACTTGAGTATTTTGTTGCAATCGTCCACATATCTCCGTCCTCCTGTCTGTCCGTACAAGAGACCTTCAGCACTTTGGATCCCGACCTCACTACACGGTTTGTAGTTTGATGAACGATGTGAAGACTGTGGCTATATGTGTCTGGCATTTGAAAGGCCGGACGTTAATCTGTACCAGCTGCTGGATAAACGGCGGGATCTAATGATGCCAAGTGAATCTGTGCAATCGTGGAGTAGGTTTGTGTTGCTGGCACATGTATTTCCCTGCTTGTCGACCAATTATCGATATACAAAACTGTGAGTCCTCAGTGATCACAGAAGCACAAGCCTGCCCTCTCATGCTTTGTCCTTGCAGCAGCTGGTGGCCTTGGATGCACTACAATACTGTATCTTGGTGTTTTCCATACTGACATAAAACCTGACTTGCTTGTCGATGTAATTTACCAGCCACTAAGGATTAAATTAATAAACTTTGGGTTAGCCAATCCCACTCTCAAAATCCAGCCTGGGATAGTGCTTCAGCCTGGAGGGTACAGGAGGGCTCACCATGCATGTTTCCTTCATTTTAGACTATCTGTGTCTTTCCAGACCTCCGTGTTGGTCTGCCACTCTTGACAGTTCGGCACCAGGTTTCACAGACTTCTTTCCTGTCTTCCTTCATCAGGGCTCCAGAAGTTTCTCTTGGCCTCCCCTTCTCTGGGGCCATCGATGTGTGGCCGTCATCTACCTCACGACAACCTCTTTCTTGTAAAACTGTGACTATCAGATGGTGAGTCTGCTGTGTCCAACACTCATCTACAACCAGGTGGAAACTTTGCAGAAGCAGAACTCCAGCTCACGTCTCTGTGGATTGTGTGTGCAGTTGAGGTGCTTGGTGGAGGTTCTGGGTCAGCCACAGGACCAGCTCCTCCAGGTTGGCCGGTACACTCGCTACTATTTGAAAGACGAGGCTACACATGGCCCAAAATGGAGACCAATGGGAATGTAACACCATTTTTAGGTTGAAGTTGGTGAAACATTATACTTGAGCACTTCTCAAAGCCGTTTTAATGGAGTATCTGCAGACAGCAGAAGAATAAATGAAGCCAATAAGATCAGAACAGTGGACGATCTGCCTTGTTGGAGCTGCCCAGCTGTCTGGATGACCTGGTTCATGTCGGTGCTCTCCGCTGTGTTCATCACTACTTATAGCACTTGATTAAGACAGCTCAGTCATGAGCGCAGTTAAAAAATTTTGTTCAATCTTTCTAGGAGTTCTCTACAATATTGAATGTAATCATCTCAGCTAATAGCTGCAAATATGTAGCATCAATAATTGGTGCTTATTATATGAATAGGATCTGTTTCATATTTTGGAGTTCTACAATTTCATTACATACAACCAGGCTGCAATTTGCGATGTAATTATGAGTATATGATTGAGGTGGCGCCGCTGTCTCCGTAGAATTTTAAATGACATTTATCTTTTGTTTTCTTGTGTGGTCTGCTGGTGAAGTAGCTTCATTAACTACGATCTGTCCCTGAGATTTTGGAGTTGATCCACTGACCAGGTCTATCCACTCGGAGCCTGCTGAGATGGAGGACAGGATGGTTTTAATGGACCTCCTGAATCAGCTCTTGCTTCTTGACGGGACAAAGACAATGACTCCCTGTCGAGCTCAGCAGCACTCGATTTTCAACGCGTCTGCCGCGGACTCCGACAGCACACAGTCCTGTGTGTCTGCTCACACACGTCTCGTTTTCTTTGTCCTTTCTGAACAACTGACTTATTTCCCTCTTTATCCAGTCTGAACTCTTCACAGGCTGAAATGAATCCCGCGGAGACGTCAGCTGGGAGAGCCAGTGTCTCTGAAGTCTCGCTCTCGGGGCGTTCTCAACTGTTCCGTCTCAGCAGCGAGTCTCCGTCCATCATCTCTGCTTCTGGAGTCCGTGAGGAGGAAGTGTCTTCGGCTTCAGATGCACAACAGGTTCCTGCATTGCCTGAAGGATCTCCTGGAGCAGCCAGCACCTCCAAACCCTCTGGCTTCTTCAAAAACCTGAGGAGGATCCACAGCTTCTTTTGTGGGATTCAGAAAACATTTAGTTGCGGCTTCCATCAACCAGCTGAAGACTGATTATCAGTCTTTACACTTGTCACTTGTTTGTAAATAAATGTGTTGATTTATTGTTTAAATGCAGGCACAGGCACAGACGTAGGCACTCTTGCGGAACATAGGTCATTTGCCTCTCGGCTCATACAATATTGGCAGTTTGTTGAGGTTACGTTTGCTCGCTAAATATTTGATGGACACCTCCAGCTGCAATGAGATTAAAAGATTAATTCTGCCAATAATACGTGCTTATCAGTGTGAGGCAGTGTGGGTGTGTGTGAGCATGCATCCAAAGGTTAATTAAAGCCGCATTGAACACAGTGAATGTCTCACACTGCATGATGAGGTCACACCCAAAACAAGGAATATTAGTCAGATTCATATCGTACAGAAGTTTGATGGAAGATTTGAAAAAATGTTATTCATTGTTTTCTGATTCTGGTGTGGCTGTTGGAAATGTGCAGTCTGCATGCTCCTCGTGCAGACTGCACATGAGGTTTGACCTCTGCACATGAGGAGCAGAGGTCAAACCTCAGGAGACGCTACAGGAGAACACACAAGTTTCTGCTCCTGAAAATCGGCTCATTTCTCACATTATTTCTCAACTACCGACAAAAAAATGCAATCTGAATGTACGGAAGTGCAGTTCTAGGACAGCAGTCCAGTTATTGAAACTCTGAAAGTCAAAATTAATGATGGAGAGAATGTCAAGAGATATTGTGTACATTAGTATCGCTCTGAAAAGAGACAACGTGTATGGAAGGACATTTGTACTGCAAACACGTGATTTATTGTGGCACTGTCATATTTACGGCAGGAGACATGGGGAGGTCGTCGTGGACGGGAGGAAGAGTGAGAGTTATCAGTTATGTGGACGTGAATAAACTAGACGCTGTATTACAGCCTGAACTCAGGTTTAAGACCAACGAGCAAGTGTGAGATAAAACTTCTGCTGTATTGAATTACCACGTATCAAGTGTCACCAGAAAAAAGTCTAACTACACATAATATTACCATTGAGAAAGAATTACATGTTTACACTGACAGGTTACACCTGCTGATGGTGTCCAACGTTCATGAATGCTGGTGAGGGTGTCTATATTCACCTCCAAACCAGGGTCACCAGACAAAAGGCCCGCGGGGCCAAAACCAGACCGCAGGAGGCTTCAGTCCGGCCAAACCATCATGCAAATTGTAAACATTTCAAAGAAAACACTGAACAGATTTCTTCAGAGTAGTGACACAACACTGAGACCCGAGCTGAGATAACTAGCTGCCTGGTTGCTATCAAACTAGCCTCATAGCCAAGGTGTCAGGGGGAGTTTATAAAAACACCCAGAATGCAATAGCCAGAGGAGAAGTTTTCTGGACATTTCACTGCATTCTGCATGAGAATGTTTCATTAAAATTTTATGTATGTTGAGATTGTTGTCATTTTCTGGAGTACTTGGTTGTTTTGTGAAAATATAGATATTTTCATCACATATACTCTGTGACAAAACAAAGAAAAACAATTAAAGTTTAAATGTAAAGGTTATTATGGCAGAACCTTAGCGGTCCAGCCCACTAAGCATGGAATTGGGTTGAATGTCGCCCCAAACTAAAATGTTGACATGCCTGATCTATGCCAGTATGATGGACATGAGACTATCATGTGACGATTGTCTTCCTTCTCTAAACCAGCACAGCAAGCTGCTGCCAGCAGCTTCAGAGAGGACAATGATATAAAGTCCTTCATATTGTAACAGAAGTAAGATGGGCGATATGGTAGTTTTAAGGTGATGGCGTGAATCTGACACAGAGCCTGTGCTTTGTGCTCCAACATTGGTGATGCAGCATCTCCTTCTCAACCAGTCAGTGACTGCAGGTTCCAACTTTATGTTCCGTCATAGAAAAGACGTAGATCAGGTCTGGATGGAGAGCCAACACTGTGAACCAGCAGCTGAGCATTAGATCTTTTACCATCGATTCCAGGATGCACGTTATCTTTTTGACATTCCAGCAATTTGAGGTGCTGCACAATCTTCAGAACATCTGGACAGTGGGCGACCCCTCACTTCAGTTTGCATCCACAAGGCCTTCAATTGACTTCACTGCTGTCTGCCATCTGACTCTTCATCAGATTCATCACTGCAGCGGATTACTTCTCACAAACAAACTCCCACTATTACAGGACTCTGATGAGATGACCAGGGGCACTTTTTGGTGCTCTGGCTGCAGCCTGGAGATTAGTGAGCCAGCAGAGATTTTCTGAGGATAAATGTAAAGCTGAGCTGAACAATGAAGACCACTGGCCAAGACACACACACGCACGCACGCATGCACGCGCAATCCTTTTCTCAACAGATGAATCCTACACACTCCCAAGCCAGTGTGTGTGTGTGTGTGTGTGTGTGTGTGTGTGTGTGTGTGTGTGTGTGTGTGTGTGTGTCGGCAGAGCTGGAGTTGAACCTAAAAAGAGCAAGCAGTCCTATTCGGAAAGCTTTTGTAGCGACACAGCATCAAATGCAGAAGGAGCTTTAAAGGGCTTAGGAGAGGAACAGATCGGCCACAGACCTGATACACTTACACGACTCTTAGAAAGATTTCCAGGCATCTTATTTTTCTGTTATTGTGAAACGGTTAGCTGATCAGTTCGAACATGGACGTGTCACAGTGAGACTCACCAAAGTCCACAAAGGAGGACTGTCCCACAGTCTGGACCGGGGGCTTGACCGTGGGGCCTGATTTGGTGAAGTTCCCATCCTGACAGAAAGAAAAGAGAGAGAAGAGAGGGATTGATATACCACCACCATAATCATTATCATTTTTATTCAATCTAAAACCATATTTAATTCATGCCATTGTGACAGTCAATTGTTCATTGACAGTGCATCAGGCAGCGATAAATACAACAGGCTGCAGTGCATAGTCAGGCAACTATAATCAAACAGCAAAACTGAAGTACACACAAATAAAACAAAAACTCATGAATCCTTTAAAAAAAAAAAAAAAACTGAAAGAAGGTTAAGACTGGCAGCACCCAGTCCACCTTTTTCCACGCACCCTTCACTTTCAAATGTCTCCGTCACACTGAGGAAACTTCATCTATTTATCATATTGAATATAAGAAATATTGTAGAATTTCTGGAATAAGCCAGCAGCTGAGAGCCAAATCTTTTCCAGTTTAATGAAATAGTGAATGTATTTTATCCAGCGAGAATGAGAGGGAGGTCGACTCCATTTCCAGGATATCAGTATGAGTCGTCCAGCCAAGAGAGTTGCTGAAGGAGAAAACGCCAAATAAAGAAAAAACGTGCACTTGAATTAATTCACTCCCCTATAACCACTGACAGAGTATCAAAAATATCTGTCCAGTACTGAGAGAGAGAGAGAGAGAGAGAGAGAGAGAGAGAGAGAGAGAGAGAGAGAGAGAGAGAGAGAGAGAGAGAGAGAGATAGAGAGAGAGAGAGAATATCAGTTTTGCAGGTGATTGGTGATATTGATCACATGATGACATTATGCCATACTACCATTGTGCTGGAGCCGATCCCAGCGTACTATAGGCCAGGGCAGGATACACTCTGGACAGGTCGCCAGTCTATCACAGGGTTTCTGAATCCTTAATGTATAAATCCATCATTTTATAGTATTTTATTCAATTCAAGGAGTGAAAGTGTCTTCAAATGTCTGGAATTATCGGAGTGGGGCATTGCATTTGTTACACTTGGTTGTGTTTGACACACTAATATTGTGAAAGTAACCAATCGACAAGCTCACGTCTCACAACGCGAGTATTGATATCTCAGCCAAAAATGTCCCTATCGGTGCCTCTGCAGTTCATTTTCTCAATAACTAGTTTAGGACTTATATTCGACTGAGGACTCGACTGTCTGGACTCGGGACTTAACTTTGACTAGATAAACAAGGACTCGGTCCCACATCTGCATAATGTAGATACATTTTTATAAATTCTAGCTGAATGTACCATTGTATAGTAGGTACGGTGTGCCACTTTATATTGGAAAAAGGCCATGCCTTGCAAAAATTGAGGATTTATGTACTTTACTTAATATCTTGATCCAAAGCTGGTCTGATACGTCATCCTGGATCCTCATTCCAAAGACACTTTATAAGTTTAAGTGACTGCAGGCGCAATGAGTGGATTTCCTTGTAGATAAGTGATATAGTGCCTTTGAAAGATAAGATAGGCTTGACAAACATATCTGAAAAAGCACTGGGCAGGTTGGGAAACTCTGGATATGTACTGCGGACAAAACTGCAGGCCTGCAGATACTGTACCTAACAAAAGGATGCTTAGGAAGTGAGTAATAAACTAAGAGCTGCTGAAATGAAGGCAATGTCTTATTAATATACAAATCTTTACAAGAATTAATCCACAATTTGGACCAAATCAGGAAAGCATTGTCTGCTAGAGATGGAGGAAAAATAGGATTTGCAACCAGTGAAGCATAAACCAGTGTTGACGGGAGACCAAAGTGTTGTTTAATGTTTTTTTGTTGGTTTGTTTGTTTTTGTATAACAGTTTTTGACTGCCCATGTATCTCATCAACCAGTGACAAAGAAGTTCGTATTTACATGTGGCATGTGATCCTCACAGTTGGTAACTTTCCCGTGGTATTTTAGAAAAAACAGCCCAAAAGGAAACGCCTGATCTTCAGAGTGGAAATTACAAAGCTGTCAGACGAGACATCATGAAGCACATTTCAAAACTCTGCATATTCAGACCCCGTTCACACGACAACATTTCAAATTAAAAACGCAACGGTTTTGCATTTTCGTTTCACATCTACCCGGCAATGTTTTGAAAACGAAACAGCAGAAACACTGAAAACAATGTCGTTTTCATGTTGGGGCCGCAAGTGGAAGAACAATTTACGACGGTGTGCATGCGCAGTAGCAGCGTTTTAGAAAATTTGCTTATTTTTCTGTTTCCACGGACACTGGCTCAAAGCGTTTTCAAAACGTTGCGTTTACCACCCGTTTCCACGGAGACAGAGTTGGAGTGTTTTTCAGAAGTACCGTTGCCACGCAAACAGACACTCAAAATGTAACCAAAGGGTTTTCTCCTGAACACATTGTTTCGTCAACGGCGCCTCATTTTACCAGAAGTGATTTAATGCCTGTGTACATGTTATCAAGCTGTTGCAGGTTAAAATCCCTCCACCAGCTCCACAAGAGGTAGAGCACATATCTTTTCCATGTTTATTTGTCTTGGGGAGATTATCCAGTGTCGGAGATGCTCATATATATTCCAACGTGCCTGTGGACCGCTGCTTTCTTTTCATGGTTATGAATAAGTTAACTACAGGTTAAATGCAGTGAGAGCGCACAAATCCATGCAGGAGCTAAAATTCAGGTGTGTGTGTGTGTGTGTGTGTGTGTGTGTGTGTGTGTGTGTGTGTGTGTGTGTGTGTGTGTGTGTGTGTGTGTGTGTGTGCATATACATGAGAAGTGTGTGCACTCCGCAGACTTTCACCAGATGAATATAAACATACATTTTCCAGCAGATGCTGCAACACTGCTACATATGCATGGATTCCAACTATTCTCTATATTTTAGGTCTATATTTTAGACTCCATATTATCAGGTAGATCTACTGATTTGAAAAGACTAACTGAACTGCAATAAATAACTGTTGGCCACAGGACCGAGTTCAGAAGTGCAAAAATCACAAAGTTAATGTCACGACAACATTTTCAAGTGAAAACAGAAAATGTTTGTAGCATTTTGGATGTCTGTTTACATGACAACAATGGGTGGAGCCACTGAAAACGCAACTTTTTGAAAACACAAGGAGTTTATCTCCATGAAAAAGGGGAGTATTCATGGCCTGCACACAACACGGATATCAACACGACTTTCAGGACGAACTGGAGCATCCAACATGCCTGAAACTCAATAACCCACAGAATGAACCAGTGTGGAAAGCCTGTTATGATACTCTGAACACTGAGTACAAACACAACCCAACATTAGAAGATTGGTGAATTACTCTCTCTGTCAAGACTTATCAATGCTTAGTCACTCTGAAAGCCTTTTTTAATTTTCCCTTTTGATTTCTGCTACATGTCCAGTCCATGCGTTTGTGGGATGTGCAGCAGGTTTTGTGTTATTGATATTTGAGAAAACAAGCATCACTTTTGCTCAGTAAACAGTGACAGAAGATGTGACTTATTACTGTGTTTATGTCGTAAACTCACTTCAATATTTCACAACTAAAAGCGGCTGATGAATGAGTCAGATAATAGTTTCAGGCTGAATGTTTGTCAAGGTTAATATTGACTTTTACTGTGAGCTGTAAGACATGGGTCACGTTTATAAAACCTGTGATTGTTATAGAAGACATTTCAATCTCTAACGGGTTTATTAACACACTGTGTGTGTGTGTGTGTGTGTGTGTGTGTGTGTGTGTGTGTGTGTGTGTGTGTGTGTGGTAGTGCGAGGGGAACATGTGGTCCATCTGCTGCCATTAACAAGCCGTAATATCAAACAAACGGCAGTGAATTTCAGCTCACAAGGTCAATTCTTTTTCTATGAGAAGACGGAGGTCACAAGGGTCTGAAACTCTCTGGACTCGGTTCTATCCTCACACAAATGAGCTTTGCTTACTCTGAGTGTTTTTGCTGCATTATTGAATTCCTCATTCTTTTTAGAAACTTTAGTCAAAGCAATCCCTTCAATCCTAATCAAGGCTCTGATTCACGCTCTGATTCACAGATGACCCACGCTCTGAACTGTCCTTGAACGCCTCTCAGAATGTGCTGCTGCTGTTGCATCAATCCACTCACAGTAAAATAGAGAACAAAAAAGAAATGGAAGAAAAGATGGAGGGAACCCCTGATTTCATCCACAAGCAGAAGACTGCTCAGTTCAGTTCATTTTACTTTACTTTATTTATCCCACAAGGGGCGTTGCGCGTTAACGTTGGAGTGCACATTCATAGATACAGTCAGTCAAGTAAACATTTTAAGCATGGGACAGAGCGAGAGAGGTCAGAACATTAGAAGTTGCCTCCATACACAAATCGTAGAGCAAGAGAAGACAGGATAAGATAAAGTTAATAAGGTCAAAACAACAGCTGCTTTAGGTTTGGTGGGACACACAACATGACAGGATGCGGCAATCATGTCAACACAAGCTCAGACGGATGGTTTTCTTTAATTTCTCAAATCGCCAATGGAATTCTGTCAGTATACTTATGAATCATGTGTGGGACTGCGAGTCAGTTTACTGCTGACATTTAGACATGTTTTGATCGAACCTGCATCAGACAAGAAAGCGCACATTCAAATACTAATAGTATTGGTTTGTTCCAGTCAGGCCAACACATGGTTGCCAATGATCTTCTCATGGCTTCAGACAAACGACTGGTCTCTCTTCTGGTCCTGTTAAATCTCATTTGCAGGCTCCACTTCCTTCACAATAATGACTCTTCAGCTCAGACTAAACATGGAGTTCCGCAGGGTTCTGTCTTAAGACCTATACTTTTGACATTATATATGCTTCCGGTAGTGAATATTATCAGGAAACGCTCCATTAACTTCCACTGCTATGCAGATGATACACACATCTATTGATCTGTGAAACCAGATGATCGTGATCAACTTGGTAAACTAGAAGCTCGTCTTACAGACATGAAAGTCTGTAAAAATCTGTAATTTTCTGACCTGTAAGTTCATCAATACGGCCTAAAACATCTGAGAGAGAAACTATGTAAACTTCTAGTAACACTGGGTATTACTTAGCCCTCCACTGTGAGGAACCGGGGAGTTCATTTAGACCAGGCATTGTCCTTCAACTCCCACATTAAACAAATCTTCAGGATTGCCTTTGTTCACCTGTGTAGTATTTCTAAAATCAGGAAAATGTCGACTCAGAGTGACACTGAAAAACTAATCCATGCATTTGTTACTTCCAGAGTAGACTATTGTAACTCCCTATTATCAGGGTGTCTGAATAACTGCTTAAAAACTCAACTGATTTAAAATGCTGCAGAGAGTCCTGACAGGAACCAGCAGGAGAGATCACATCACTCCAATATTTGAACACAATATCTGCATTTCAACTCTTTATCCCACAAAAAAGAATGTCAAAGAAACAGCAAAGACGTATTTAGTTGTTTTTGCATCCAAATCACTGAAAAATGTTGGAAACTCATTAAAGTTCAGCGATAAAGTGTAAATGGCTCTTAAATGTTCAGGTGTTCACCAATCCGTCATTATTTCAATTGCCAGCAAATTATAAAAAAGTGTCAAGTTTATTACATTAGTGGTATCTAAAATATAATCTGTGAGTGTAATTCTTAATATGATGTAAAAAACAACCCACTAAATAACCCTAAAATAACCCTCATCACTGGAGTCACATTAATCTTGATGGTACTTTAATTGCGTTTGCAAGCTCAGCCGCTGGTAATATTATTATTGGTGATGTGCCAGCTGATATAAGCGGGCAGATCAAATCTAAAGTGTTTTGAGCCGATATCATCTGCTAATATTCAGTCCAGTTCTTCAAAAATCATAGACGGACCTTCACAGACTAAAGGGACGAAGACCACACACTAGACCAGTGTCTGCTGATGTGAATGGGTTTAAAACGTCACACTGTCATTACTCTGAATGTCAGCTTTGCATGTGTTTTCAGATCAATCCTCGGTGTCAGACACTTTGTAGCAACCGATAATATAACATTCATTTATATAACATTTTTGAAGAGGTCCTTTATTTGCCCAAACAAAGTCCATCCCAAGGTGATATGCCTCTTTACTTAGTTTCTGACTTCTTGACCGAGGTAGACGTACTTGTCCACTGTTTGGAGAGACACATTGTCTACTTTCACCTCCTGGCATGTTGCTTGACAGTTATACCTGACCTGAGTTTCCTTCTTGTTAATTTTCAGCCCCACTTTTAACCTTTCTTGGTTCAGTTGGTGAAGCATTTCTTGCGGTTCTTCTGAGGTGTCATCTGCAAAACATAGATGGCTAAAGTATTCTCCGTCTATGACAATTCCTTTGTTGTCCCAGTCTAAGTGCCTTCCAAACATGCTGTGAAGAGTTTTGGCGAGATGGTGTCACCTTGTGTGACTCCTCTTACTATTTTGAATTTGTCCGGTGTTCTGTGTAACTTAATATATGATGAACTGTTGCTGTAGATGTTCAAAAGAGTGTTGATGTCTGTTGTCCACCCTGCGTGGGTAGCGATTTCATTACAACTTTTTTGTAGTCTACGAAAACTAGGCAGATTGGTAGGTTGTATTCTGCCGACTTCTCCAATAGCTGGTTGATTGCCTGAAGATGGTCTGGTTGAGTCACCGCTTCGGAATCCAGCTAGTGCTCTGGTTGGTTTTCTGCTAGTATTCTTGTTAACCTGTTTGTTATAACTTCAGTGAACAGTTTGTACAGAACGCAGCATACTTATCGGTCGATAGTTACCAAGACTTTTGGTGTCTCCTTTTTTATGCAGCAGAATGATTTTTGCATTTCTCCACGTGTCTGGGATGTTTTCCTCTTCCAGGCATTTGGTAAACAGGCTGCCTAGGCTTTTCAGAACGGTTTTCCCTGCACTCTTCAGCATGTCTATTGTTACCCTATCTTCACCTGGTGCTTTCCAACGTTTCAAGGGCATGCTCGACCTCATCTTGGGTTATTAATGGTACAGGAGGGTTTCCATTTTGCTGGAATTCTTCTGTCTGTATCGGCCTGTCCATTCTTGTAGAGTGCAGGTGTTGATAAACCTCTTTGGCTCGCCTGACTTTTCTTTCTCTGTTGGTGGTGACTGTTCCATCAGCCTCTTTGATGCTGCTGATCTGGCTCTGTCCCGTCTTTGTCTTTCTTTTTGCCTTTTTGTAGCTTCGGCCGAGAATAACTGCCTCCTCAAGGAACTGCATGTTGTACTTTCGGGCATCTTTTTGTTTCTTTCTGATTGTCTTGTTCAGTTCTGTCAGTTCAATCTTCTGTACGTCACCGATGACTTTGAAGCTTCTTCTCGTCGCCAACAGGTCAACAGTTGATCAGTTAAGTTTGTGCGGGCTTTACTGTTGTTTCTTTGGCTCGGTTTCTGAGGCTGAAGTGATGACAGCTGATGTTATCTTGGCATTCAGTGTGTTGATATTGGAGGTGGTGTCTCCTTCTTGTATCTTTTCTTGCAAGTTAGATTGGGACTTAGCCTCATTGTTGTACAACCCTGGTGTTTGGCTTCCGTCTGAACATTTTATTTGTTTCCCTGCTCAAGTTGAATTGCATTTTTGCCCTCAGCATTCAATGGTCACTGCCACAGTTCAATTGACTCCCAGTAGACATGTCCCTGAATATGTGCAAGTTTGTCTGAAAGAATGAAATAGATTTTTTTCATTGTTTGTCCATCTGGGCTTCTCCGTGTCCATTTCCTTTAGCTTTCCCTTGAGAAGAAAATGTCTGTTATGTACATTCCATTGAGGCTGGCAAAGTTCACTAGGTGTTCACTAGTTCACTAGTTCACAGTTTCTTATCCCTGTTCCAAATTCCATATTGTGATTGTAACACTTGCATCCCTATCAGAAGAGCTGTGAAACTCAACTACTGTTTTGTCCAACCAATGAAGAAACCAGAAAGGCTACTCCATGTTGTCACTTGTGTGTTCTTCCTCTGTGGTACAGCATGTGCCCACAAGGTAGCTTGATGGTGTCTTCACCTGATCTTCTGGAATCTGATAAGCTCACTATGTTTCACTTGATATTCTCCACCTCCTTTAGTAGGCTTTCTAAATGATGGTCTTCAGAAAGCGTTCTTAAATTGTATGTAGCCACACAGAATTCTTTGGGCCTTTTCCTCTTTTTGCTGTTGATGTTGCGGGCAGTACTATTCGTGGACACAGTATCACTGTCAACTACGCTGCGGTTAGACCCATTTGCGATGATCCAACAATGGACAAAATGATCAATCTATAGGCGAGGATTATTATTATTTGTCATTATTACTGGACTGTCTGAGACCTGAGTCGTCCAAATAACACTTTTTATTGAGGGATATAAAAAGCTTCACTGTGATCAAATGTTACAAATCACACTGAGAAGTGAATGATAATTCCTTCAACAATCCAACAGATACATTTTAAGTAGTAAGATCAGGAAGTTCCTGTCTGAAACTGTCCACTTTCTGCTTCTGACCACAGCTGGAATACGTTGGGAGACTGCTGAGTGTATGAGCCAGACGTGGAAGAAACATTTTTTTCTATTGATTCAACAAATAAGCAAAAACAGTGCTGTTACACCTTCTGAAGCTCAAATGGATTCTGAACACTGAACAAATCAACTTCAGTGAAAGTCACGTCTAAATCACATCAGATAGGTTACATGTAGCTCAATGTCTCCATGTTGATTGATGAAACGCTGGTTTACGTCAAACAGACAATATAGAACAATTTAAAAATAGACGAAGGCAGAACTATTCAAAGTGTGCATCCACATATACATATGCAGTATAATATCAGATAAAGCCATCACAGAAAGCTATGATTACACTCAATTTTCCTGCACATGAAAAACTGCAAAAAGCAAATCAGAGCAATCAACAAAGCGGAGAAGACAAGTGGCCTGTAAATATGAAACCACTGGTTCATATTATAACATTTTAAAGCTACACATCAATAGACTGCACAGTTACATTTCAATAAAGGAAAGCCACAGCATGTCCAATAAAAGCTCCTCTCTGTAGCAGCACTGCTCCCGTCACACATTATAATACAGTACAGTGGCCCAGATATAGATTTTCTGGAGGGAGGGGACCTTCCAACAACACCAGGATGAAATCCTGCCAACATCCACGACAATTTAATGCACAGGGACGTCCTTACATGGTCACACACATCTCCAAAGTGAACACACGAGGATGAAATATCACAAAAACACATGTTCCTGCTCCTTTTGTACGCCGTCATTGTGTAAAAACTCAGGTCTTTTCAATGCATTTCACAATGTGTTGTTTGTTCACAGCAGGAAACAAATGTTTGTGCTGCTGGATGGCTGGAAAAATTAACATTTATATTTCATATACAAGTATGTAGGTCTGTAATGAAACTCTGCCATGAAGCAGAGTAGGTCTGTCATGCAGGACTGTAGGTCTGTAATGTAACTCTGCTTTATGGCAGAAAGTGTTAGGCCACGTTTACACGACAACCACTTCAAGTCGAAATGAAAAACTGTCGGATCGTTTTGGGAGTCTGTTTAAACTACAATGCTGCTCTGAGCCACTGAAAACAACATATTGGAAACACTCCGACTTTGCCATATAATCCGTGGTACTAAAAATCATGTGTCATTACTTTTTGGTATTTAGAATCAAACCATCTGGTCCACTTTGAAGTAATAACACGCTGGTCTGACTGACACCGTGTTGACTCAAGAAAAGGTAAAAATATTTTGAAACTTCATTTCCAGTGAAAGATGTGTGAGTCTTTTATGATCTGGTGCCATGCAGTCTGTACAGGTCCAAGTGCTGACATATTAAGTCTCTTTTCTCCCACAGAAAAGCTCAGAAACGGCAAAAAAATGGTTGTTTAGCCTGGTGGAAGTACAGTGGGTCTAATTCTTGCCCATAACGATCACATAAAGTGCCCACTGGATCATTCTAATAGCAGCCTCACAGCCACCGTCTGCAGCTCTGCTCTGAGACATTAAGATTACCAGACTAATGAATAGTGCTGCCGTTGTGATGGTCCAAGGAGATTTATGAAGGTGCAATCTGAGTTTCAACATTTTCGCTTCCAAATGGAGCTTTTGTACGACTGCTCATTCTTGAATGTGACGTAAAGAACTGGAACAAACCTGCCTGAGCAGACTCTTCATATGCTGAGACAGGCCAGAGAGACAGGAAGGAAAACCTTATCTCGTAGATTAACTATTTTATACTCACCAGGGATGCTTTAGGAAATGCAATCCAAGTTAAAATAGAACAACACAACTCGAGCCCTGTAAAATACACTTTTGCAGAGTTTCAAAGGTGGAATTTTCAGAAAACACTCCATCTCCGTCTCCATGGAAGTGGTTGGAACGCTACTACTGGGCATTCACAGCTCAGCTGAAGTAACTTGTAGTTGTGCACATGCTCAGTAGAGACAATAAGAACACTGTTTCCTCAAGAGTGGAATGACTCCCAGTCCAGATTCTCCTGGGACTTGGTAGTTTTATTTTGACAGTCACTGTAACAATCCAACTTGGTCGTCTGTCCACTAGAATGTCCGTGTTCTCCCATTGTTAATGTTTAGAGCGGATTGTTCTCTGGTGCATGCGTGAGTGTGTGGTTTCATCAGAAAAACAAACAACAGCGCCAACTAGTTGCCTGGCAAGCTAACTATGTCGTTTTCAAATTGTTGCTATGGAAACGTGAAACTTTTCTGAAACAAAAACACAATAACAATGTGTTTTCACTTAAAACGTTGTCTTGTAAACGGGGCCTGCGACTCAATCAGGACATTTGTATCATAAAGACAAAAATCAACACCAGAGAAAAGTGTTTCCTCTCGTTCCTTTGCCAGGTGCCATTATTGAAACGTCTTCTTCTTCTATCCAGAGAAACAAGTCAACAAAACAACCTGAAAACAAAACAATAAAATTTTAACTAACTGCCACATTTTAAAACTTAATTTTATGTTTTTTTATGAGAATTCCTGTTTATTTGTTTGACGCCAGAAGAGCATTTCCACACACATTATGAGTTAATGAATTCAGTATATCTGAGTGTCAGGAGGAATTTAGTGGTTCAGTTTTTCTTCCGGGGCTAAAATCTGCTGACTGAGCCTGAAAAGTCGACAGTGTGACTGCACTCATTACTTCCATCAGTGTCTCAGACTGTTAAAAAAACATTCAACCAAAGATGATTTCACTCATTCCAATGACTCAGTGTGGGATGTTTCAGGGGTATCTATTTGAAGGGAATGCTTTTAGATGCGTGGATAAAGAGATAATCTGGTTGAACAAGAAGTTCATGATACAACGACTCAAACTGTCATGAATAACAGATTTAATTCTACTGGAGAAATTCTTCCAGCAAAACAAGGGAAATCAACTGTCGAAGTCATAGAGACGAATACTATGACCGACGAGGGAACAGATCCGCTGTTGCTGTTTGTATGAATATAAATATAAATGACATTGTATGGAGGAAGGGATGAGGCTGTTTTTGAGGGTTTTCCACTGGATTATTGATCCAGATTAGTGAAATGATGTTTAAATTTGTGTTGTCTTCAAACAGAAGAGTCAAAAATGCTGGCTTGGGGACAAAATGTGGAGGCGGCATGTGAGCACTTCAGATGGCTCCTACCTATGTTTGTCAAGACTGACCCGTGAAAATGAAAATGACACGACTGGAAGATAATCCCTTCAAACTCGTGTCAATTAGATCTAAAGCCTCCAATCATGCAGCTCACAGGAGCACAGACGTGGTGACAGGGAGTTAAATCTCCATGTGTTCCCAGTGTGTGTGTGTGTGTGTGTGTGTGTGTGTGTGTGTGTGTGTGTGTGTGTGTGTGTGTGTGTGTGTGTGTGTGTGTGTGTGTGTGTGTGTGTGTGTGTGTGTGTGTGTTTAAGAGGAGCTGATTGATGTGTGAAGATGAAGGGATTACAGGTCTTATTATTCTTCTTCCCTTCTGTTCTCATTGCTCCCAACACATGCTTCTGCACAAGCAAACGCACACGCACATTTACATTTACATTTCTAAAGATGAGTGATTGTGTGATATTCTGTGACTAATCACACTGTTAGCGGCTAAGATACTAAGATAATGTTTGGGTGCATTTCATACTGAATAATGAACTATTTCTTATAATGAAGCCTGTTAATAGACCTGTGAGCCTCATTATACAACTTTTAGTGTCTTTTACAACAAGACATTGTTGGGTCACTTTCCTTTTGAGAAAAACAAAACCTTAAGGTATCATTACTCCGAACTTTGTTGCTTTACTTGATCGATCAAAATGGAGAAAATATGAAGAAGCTACAACGTCACACTGAGCTGCTTTTCGCTGGAATTTTCAGACAAAAGATTCCTGTGTTGACAGCTGTTCTACAGATATGAGGAGCTGAAAAGTGGGCGTTTCAAGACTAACTCAGCTAACTGAATGACTCAGAGGTCAAGTTAGAGTCAAGTCTGATAGCTGTGTAGCTTTTTATACCACTAACAAAATGACAGCACAAAAATGGAGGTGGTAGTTATCACATTTCAAAACTGACTAATCTGCATCGTTTTTTTTAAATTGTTTACAAAATAACACAGCACATAGGATGCTTTAATTAATCTGATAACTTGTGTTCAGTAATTATTTCACTTAGTAACTGTAACCCTCCGTCCACACCAACCCTGAGTTAACGAGTCGTGTTCACTGAAGTCTAACCCACAGTGACAGGGAGGTGTGTCCTGACACATTAAAGACAGATTAGCTGCAGAAATACACCAGAGTCATAACGAATAGAGGAACAGAAGAAGTCATGTGGAAGCAACACTAACTGCTTCATTATGTGCATGTTGTGTTTGTAGAAGCTCTACGCATGGAGGATTAGCATGAAATTAGTCAGTGTGCAGGCGGACAGTCGCTCCACACACGCACACGCATGCGCACATGCACACGCGCACACACACATACTCACACACTTAAGTGAGAAAGCCAGAATCTATCCTTTTTTTTAAAAAATGGAATCCTAAATGACTCAGAGGGGAAACATCAGAACACAGATGTTTGTATTTTCTGTGTTAGCAGGTCTGTAAGTATGTGACTGAGCAGAAGTTCATCTTGTCCTTGACATAAGAACTAAATGTTGATGTGAACGGAGGCAGAGGAACTTCTAACCACTTGGCTGTATGAGCCAGCCCTCTTCTCCTCGCTTCATTTTATTCCCCATGCTGTGACTGCCTTCTCTTGTGTAATCACGAGAAAACAGAGGAACGGGCAGGGATGGTGGGGTGTGAGGGGCGGGGGGGAGAAACAGAGAAAAGTAATTAAAAGGAGTCATGGAGGAAGAGCAGTGAGCTGGCCTGTGACTGATAGATGCAGCTGTATTGAACTCGGAACTGAGATGGGATTAAAGGGGGTTATACATGTACGGTTCTGATCCAGATGTATGAAGTGAAATTAAGGGCCCATTTGCCCTGCAACAATTTCAAATGAAAACACAAAACTTTTGTGGGGTGTTGGGGTCCATCTCTGTGGAAACAATGAAAAAGGAAACTTTCGAGAAGTGCTCGGGCTCAGTCTCCTTGTCGACGGCAGAAACGCTGCTAATGGTCATGTTCACCATGTCGGCAACTTTCAACACTCAAAGAGCCATTTAGACCCGTTTCCCACTGAACAGAACATGCTGAGAGCTGCACCCTCATGTTACTGTTCACAAACGCTGCTTTGTGCGCACTGCTTGTTTTGCTGACTGGGTCTATTGAAATGTGGCGCTCCACACCTCATCTTCCATCGAGGTTCAGGCGCTCCTCTCAGTAACGGGAGAGGAGATCCAGCAGGAGATGACCGCTGCTGTTCAGAATGAGAGAGTTTTCCAAGCTGGGACACAGAGAGCTAAAGCTCACAGCTTCGGACAGCCACAACTTCCACGTTCTTCCCGCCACCATTGTTGCAGAATGACGTTACATACCTGTGTCGTTACGTGGCGTTCACAACGGCGCCTACATTTTACCGCACTCTCTGTAGTGGAACCGTGCAACACAGTTGGGTCTGGATGTGCTTTGCCTTGCCGTCCCGCCCCGCTCAGGGACGTACTGCGTTGGACGGAGGCTCAAGGAGCCGCAGCAGAGGGACCAAAGAGCTGCAGGTTGCTGACCACTGACCATGACTGTAGTAAACAGTTGTTCTGCACATGCTCAGCAGATGGATGACAAGAAAGATGGCTGCCTCCAGAGTGTCAACACTCCCATCCATAATCTAAACGCAAAAATTATGTATTTTCACTTGAAATGTCATGTGAACAGGGTCTAGGATTTACTCTCAGTATTTGTATTTGTACCCGTTTATATTGAAGAACAGAAGGGGCTGATTATTCCTGACTAGTGGGAAACTGATTCAGACCATCGATGAGTGTCGAGTTTCTTTTATCTCCACTCTTATTCTGTAAAACGCCACCTGCAGAGAACTACCCAGCTTTACCCAACAGGAAGTTCTCAGTTCCTAGTTCTGAAAACATCACCTTTACTATGAAATGACAAGTAAACTAAAATAAATAATCATTATACATCAAAGTGAAGAACCCATCATGCAGTGTCCTATTAAATCTACTAATTTGTTACACATTTCCATCCCGTTCTGTCGAGGCTTCAATTGTTTTTTTTCCCACAAATGTTCCCTGAGATGACGACACCTCCCAAGTGAAGAACCTTTTCAGAAAAAATTACCTAATTTACACCTATATCCCAAAAATATGAATATTGTCACGGACAAGTTTGATATTTGGAACCAGCAACTTTACAAAATGAAAACTGTGTCACTCCTGGCTCACTACATGGAAACTGAAATTATTCAAGAAACTCAAATTCAACCTTTGGCTTGAACATTAGAATATGTTACATATACAGAGTGGTTACCTTTCAAACACAAAATAAAGGTTCAGTGTGGATTTAGTTAAGGAAACATTCAAAAACAACAACAACACATATTTCATCCACCTGTCTGCTACATGCCAATAATTAAACACGTCCCTGAAATCCACACTTCTTCTTTGAGACTTCAGTCTATTTTCTCTTGGAGGGTGCTGAAATAATATTGAAAGGATGAATGAAAGACAGGAAAGTTCTCAGGCAGCTGTTTCATATTCAATCAACTGAGCCTGCTCGTGGAAAACATGGAAATAAAAAGATTAAACTTTGTGGAGCTCAGTCATCATTAGAAGTGCCAGCTGTTACCCTTAATAGTAACAAGGCCATGTTTACACCACAACGGTTCAAGTGAAAACGCATCGGTTTTACACTCATGACGGAATGATGTAGTTACCACGCTGGGCCACTAGTAGAGATGGGTACTGAATTCAGTACTTTTATAGGCACAGACCAAATCCCGTCGGCACTACAGAGTACCGATTCATGTAAAATCAAACAGTACCATGTTTCGCATCCTTGCGACTGTGAGGGAGTGGAAGAGTAGACGATTTTCCGAACCGGACTTGAACACAGCATTGCACGCAGACGAGCGTAATGACGTCAGTAGCTGCTGGTTCAGACAACAGAGGCAACGGAGCAACATGGCTGAAAGAAAGGCGCTCAAAATCAGGCTCCACTTTTCAAAATGCGATACAGATTAAACTCGCTGCAATATTTGTGACGCAAAGTGCACGGCCAGCGGCGGGAATACTTCCAATCTGAGGAAGCGCCTGGGTAAGCGCTAGATTTTTCTCAAGCAGTGGAGCTGGCTTTCAATTTGAGCATTATTGGAAAAAAAACACTGCGTACTTGTAGTTAAGGTTTTTTTTCATGTTGAACAAATTTGTGAAACAACTGCGATGCTAAAATAAAAAAACTGTTAGATATTGTTTTGATATATATGTTTAAGTTTACATAATCACAAATAAATGTTCAATTAAACATTTAGAGATTTTATTAAACATTTATTTTACATTAAAACAAAAGAACATTTATTACTACATAAACACACAGAAGTGCCAAAAATTGGTACCATTGAGTAACAGTATCGATTCCCAGGTACCGGGTATCGGTACCGTATCGGTTCGAAAGTGAAAGGTTCCAATCCCTAGATACTATTTGATGCTGTTGGTTGTTTTTGCAATGAAATCACACACACATGCTGCGGCAAACAATACGCTCTAAATATGAACAATGGGGGATCATGGACATTCTAGTGGACAGGCGACCAATTTGGATCGTCATTACGGAGACTGTCAACTATAAAACTATAAAGTAATCCCTCCACCTTCTACACCTCTTCATCCTGTTGGCGGGATGCTGGAGCCGATCCCAGCGTTGTGATGGATGAAAACTGCCTGCATGTTTGGAGATGTTATTCCAGCAATCACACCGTGATAGAAAAAGGAACGCTGTTGCGGAGAGAGCAGAAGAAGCTGATGTTCAGGTGTTCTCTGACTCCAACCTCTCACCTGATCAACATTCCCGCCGCCCGTCTCATATCCTGCTGCTCTTTGGGCAGATCACTTTATTTGCTCTGTTTCACTCCTGCGAGTCTCTCTCAGTCTCAGACAACCCAACTCGGCCAAATCCTTCAATCTCCTTCTGTTCCTCTCCTCTTCCCTCCCTCCCTCCCTCCTCACCCTCCTATGATAAGATAGACTTCTGTTCGGCTCGTGCTTCAACCTGCTGAATTCCAAACAGACCCCTTTGATGGAAAAAGGAGCGGCGGCCTCCCCATCCTCGCTCTTCCAGAATATTAAGTGATTGTGAACTCCCGAGTCCACCACAGTTCTGCAACTCAGGCTGAAGCCTGAAGGAGGGGCAGAGGATGACTCGCCTGTCTGATCACCTCAACAGATCACACACTTATCCTCATCACGAGAGCAACGTGTGCAGAATGCATCTCATGAACGATGCTTCTATGCAACATGGTAGACCGATCGGATGGAGTCCTATTGACGGAGAGTGTCGTGATGGAGGAAGAGACGGAGACAAGCCAAGAAGAGCTGCTGGATAGCTGCGGTGGTTTTAAATGATCACTGTTGTTGCATTTGGTCTGCCCCTCCACTAGTCAATGTAAACTGCTTCCAGAGTTCCATTCTCAATATGATTCCGCGTCTTCGGGAGCAAGAAAAATCTCTGTGAAACACGTAGCGCTGCTCGTATCCACCACGGTTACCGTCAAACGCTTTTCTGTGAGAAGATCACCAAGAGAAACAATGGAAGAATGCAGAGTGAATTTAACGGCCAACACGCAACAATTTACCAGGTAAAGATTTACATCAGGCAGATTTCAGGAGTCACTGTGCATCACAGCACTCGCACTCCTCCACCTTCATTCTACACAATGATGATGTTTAAACCTGCAGCGACTCCACGATCAGATCCTCCAACAAGATGTCTGATTCACTTGGAGAAGAGCCAACCAGACAGCAAATTACCACATCAATGTTTCCCCGATTTGATTATTTTCAAAAACCTTTCTTGAAAAACACATAAGGAGGAAAAACCACTGTCGAGTCACAGCTGGTGTGATTTAGACACAAGAGAAAGAGCACTGCTATTTGGAAGAATAACTCAAATTCACAATGCTCGGTTGTTAGAGCAGGTCGTCTATGGTTGCAGGTTTGATTCCCTATCTCCACCTGTCCACATGTCGAAGTGTCCTTGAGCAAGACAATGAACCCCAAACTACTCCCATTGGATGAACTGAGTGCCTTGATGGCAGCCGCCTCAATTGGCGTGTGAATGAGTGTGTGAATAAGAGTGTTTGGACTGCTGAGATAAGTCACATGTCACAGTCACATGACCCAGAACTGTTGACATGTAGACCTGCACAGGAAACCTGTGAGACACTGCAAAGCACCTCACCATCACCTCAAATCACCTCTCCATCACCTCACCATCATCTCACCTCACCATCACTTCACATCACCTCTCCATCATCTCACCTCACCATCACCTCAAATCACCTCACCATCATCTTACCATCAACTCTCCATCACCTCACTATCACCTCACTATCACCTCTCCATCATCTCACCTCACCATCACCTCACATCACCTCTCCATCATCTCACACTCACCTCACCTCTCCATTATCTCACCATCATCTCTCCATCACTTTACCATCACCTCACCATCATCTTACCATCAACTCTCAATCACCTCACTATCACCTCTCCATCACCGCAACATCTTCTCACCATCACCTCTCCATCACCACTCCCTCACCTCACCATCCTCTGCCTTCATGTAGCTCTCTGTCCGTGTCCCTGATATGATGTGTTGGTGTGCCATTGACCAACTAAAACGGAGGGCTCTCTTGATATTAAGGGTACATATTATTCTTTTCTCTCTATACACTGTTTCTTTACCCACCTGCTTAATGCCACACAACACAGATAAAAAAAAAAAACCTTTCTTTTAAATGTTTTTTTCTCTAACTGTATGTGGAAACAGCAAAAATGCTGAAAATGATGTAGTTTTTATGTTGGGCCACTAGTGGGAGCTGTTTTTGTAATGAAACCACACACACATGTATCAGAGAACAATCTGCACACCACACAAGAATTCACACCACAGGTGAAGGTCATCCACTCAAAGAAATGTAGAAATTAGGGGTGTGGGACATGGACAAAAAAAGAATGCTGATACGTTTTAAATATCTTGATAACAATAATCTGACGATGTCCTTTAAAATGTGATTTCCTTACAAAAAAAGGGAAAATTGCTTAAGTGATTATCAGGATATCTGTGGATGCTTTAAGCCTGCGCTTTGAAGAGTGTGCTTCATTTTCCAAAATGGGAAGAAATTCCCCCGCTTCTTGTTTCACATGGGATTTATAATGGTTTTTTGGTTTTTGGGGTAATTTTATTTTGGGAGGGAAGGGGGGGGGGGGTACTTTTACTCTTATATTGTCCCATTCATACCTCAGATTTACTTAAATGTTCTTCTCCTTTCTCTCTCAGGCACATCACTGTGTCTCCCTCTTCTCTCCATTCTCTAGTCTTTCCCTGTCTTTCCTCTGCTTCACCTCTTGCACCTCCCCACTGAAGTCAATGTGACTTGTATTTCCCTTTTCCCACCAAAACTGTACATTTAAAAATTAGACATTGTCAAAACAACTTTCAAATTAATATCGTAGACAATATATATTGCAAACCTCAAGTACAAACTATACATTACTGTGTTAATGTGTTAGGCAGGTGCTGCATAATATTATTCCACCATGTCATAGCAGCAGGACAGTGTCTGAATGGCTCTGAATTTAATGTGCATCAGAGAAAAAAAGGGTTTACATGGAGAGACAGAAGGATCTGAACCAGACAACATCCAGAGGAGACGTGAGCTGACTTCTCCAAGATGTTTTAAAACCTCTATGCATAATCTGTGCCGAGAAGAACTGAAGCTGGAGGTCAAACGAAATGCTTTGTCTCCTACTGACTTACTGTGATTTAAAAACTACCAAAACATTGACTTTTCTAAGCAGTCTTGCAGACCTTTTACTCCGCATGTTGACTTTACAGTTTTACATAGTTCAGTTATTATATAAATATGTAAAAGCATAACTGAGGAAACATCTGTCCAGTGTTACGCACTGTGCCTCAAAAACCTTATTTTCACAGCAAGAGTCCAAGAAAAACCTCCTTACCTTGTTGAGCCAGGTCTCGAACAGTGAGTCTTCAGTCGTGACGAACAAATCTGGAGACAGACAGAAAGATGAGGGTCATTGAGTGATACACGGGTAACTATCATCAGACACAAGGCACACTATTGATCCACCATGAAGTGTTTCTGCTCTGTAAATGTCTTCCGTAGAGCCGAACATTTAACATCTGGAAATATCCACATGGATCACGGAGACAGACGAGAAGATCAATGAAAGGCCACGGACAGTCTGGATGACTAATGTTTGCATTTTCATTCACAAGTGATCCTTCAGATTGACTGGAACGGGAGTTCATAAATGTTTGTCCACTCACTGGACATATTTGTGAGTTTGACTACTCATTAATTCAAATAATTGATCAGCCAATCGAGCCAATTAAAAATGATGGTCTTCAGCAGCAGAAGACCACACCGGGTGTCAGAAAACCGAGGCTGCAGTTCATACCAGACCTGGACCAGAGAAGGTCTGAGTCCCCATGAGAACTGGACCAGAGAAGGTCTGAGTCTCCATGGGAACTGGACCAGGGAGGTCTGACGGGTCTCCGTTTCTGCTGACAAATTCAGATAGAACACAAACCTTGTTCTGTCTGCTCTAAATGAAGCTGTCACGAGTGAACTCAAGAAAAGTGAATCTAATCAAACATGACATCAGACTGAAGGTCAGTGATTGGCTCGTGAGCGACCCCTTCACCAAAACCCAGCCAACATTTTAAAAATCCAACCATGGATTTTCTACATCCTGACTTATTTCTCTATAAAATAGCTTCAAAGGAACCGGGACTGTGGTGCAGACATTTTTGTGTTTGTGGCTGAATCCAGAGGCAGCTGACAAAAAAACCCACCATCGACGTCGGGAGAAGCGTGATTACCCAACCATCAATGACACAACAGATGGAGTGGATACAAAATAACCAATGATTGGCTTAACCAAGTCAATTATGAGCATCGAGCAGTGAGCAATGAATATAAATGACCAACGTCTAAAGCGTGCTTGAATGCCTCTCCTGTGGTAACAAGCTTTTTGTACAGAATAAAACCAGGAGATCATCAGCAGAGAACCGTTTCACTTATTTATTCATTGCTGTGACAGTAATAACCAGATATTATCCACATTCACTGCAGCTGAGCAGCACCATTGAACAGTTTCTAAACTACTAAAGTGTTCAAATGTCATGTCACATCATTTAACTATTTAACCTTGTCAGACAGCCATAACTTTATGACTAAATGATTTCAACTGACAAGAAATTCAACCGATTTTGTCGTGGATGACAATGTTAGATCTCATATGATGCTTCATGCTATATGCACAGCTTTACTGCTGACTCACAGACATTCAAACCCCACCCAATATGAACATCCTGTCTCACACAGAGGCTCTCCATATATGGTTGACATCACACAGAGACAAACTTAGTTTGTATACACACATATATTCTTTTCATATATAGCCATCAACACACAAGAAGAAGATGTCCGAGGGAGTGGCCCTGCTGTTGCGCCCCCTTGCGGTGAAGATGATAACTCCAGCTCAAGTAAAAGAAGACAATTAGGATGAATCATTGTAATCCACGTAGTGTGTAAGGGAGGACTGCCTTCTCAGAAGTGTCAATATGCTTGAACGTGGTCATTCTGGGCTCCCCCTACTTTGTGTAAGAGGGTCCTCAGCTGAGACCTTTGGCGATTGTTTTGTGATTCTGTATAATAAATGTTTGCGAGTATAATATTCTGCATTCAGAAAAATACATTAAGAACATTGCTGGAAGTTTTCTAAAGAATAATTTTTTTTGTTTTTTTGTAATTGAAACTGACCAACTTCTTTCAGAAATGGAAAATGTTTAGAAATAGATTTTGGCAGAATTTTTATAACATGTACAAATATCTTGCCTGTATTCAGATCTAGTTGAAGCCTTTAATCTCAACTTTGAACAGCTCAGATTTAAAATTTTGCTGAAGTTGGAGGCTCTGTGCTCCCGGCAGGACTCTGAAGGTTAGCATGTAGCATTTAGCATCGTCTCTGCAGTGTATTGAGACTCGACATCTTCCAAAAACTTCTTGAAGCCTTTAAAGCTTCAATCAGTGAAGTGAAGCAGATCTTTGATCTCATTGTGGTGATGAGCCGTTTTTTCTTCTCAGCGTCGCTCTAGCCTGAGTGTGGCTCGCTAGCAGCGAGGAGCAGCAGCGTGGTTGGTTTCGGTTCAAGTTGCTTCACGTGGTTGCTGCAGGTTAACGTTGCTTCATGTGGTTGTCCATCGCTCCATTCAAAAGTAAGTTCTTTGGTTGATGTTTTTTTTTTTTTTTCGCAGACTAGAGGCGGGCGGTTGCATTACATTTCAACAGCCGTTTGTATTGAATAAGGAGTCAGTCACAATCCAACTAATAGTTCTGGTGCTGACCGTTGAGGGGGTGATTTCAGTTTCCAGTAGTCATGTGTATCCTTAATATTTAGTTGGACATAAACCGAACCTTCCTACTTTGACGATTCTCTTCATGCTGGCACTGAGAGTAGTTATTCAAACTGTCGAAAAAGGACTGCAGAAGAAAAAATAAAAATGGATTGGCTGCTTTAAGAAGCAGAAGGAAAAGCAGGTAGTGGAAGGAAAAAGGATTGAGGAGGGATCGCCTGCTCAAAGCAAGTGGATTTCACTGAGCTTACTGGAGTCTTCACCCCCCCGGTAATGCCTGTAGCTCGACTATTGGAATCCTATAAACCTGCACTTGTACTCGTATTGCTTGCTCTTGAAGCTCAGGCTGCAGACTGCTCTCTGTGTGCTTCTCTGTGCAAGGACATTTACTTTCATTGCGGCGTTCTGTGGACTGAGGTTCTGCCCCAGTAATTGGACATGAAATAAATATTGGCATTGATCTGCCTTAGGGCCAGCCTGTACTCTGTGTCCATGTGCTCTGCATGGAAAAACACTAATGATCATGGAAGTGGGGGGAAGAAGAGGTGATGGGTGAAGCAATAAGAATAAGAAAAATGAGGGTTTCATGTCATGATGGAGGAAACCAGGATGTCACGATTCAATGGCCACGGTGTCCAGTGCTGCAGCATGACTCCAGACTTAAGAGAAAAAGCTCATTAAAGGACAAAAAAAATGAGAAGGAATACCATTACTGTGTTTCATTAGCTGCATGCAAAACACCATTGAGTGAAAGGCGCTCATGTTTGAGAATACCAATGCAACCAGTCCACTGATGTTGTCCTCTCATCCACGGCAGCAAGGAGAGACTGAGCCGAGGAGTCTCTTCCAACATTATAATTAGCTGGTATCACAACGCTTCAGTAACATTTTAGAGAGAAATCCAGGTTCGTATTCAGTCTGGATTCAAGAAACCGTCACACATAGTGATCGCTCCGTCAGAACAACCATCAAAGACGTGACTTCAGTCCCCTTCTCGTTCTCTCAACTGTATGAATTCTTTTGAGAAACTTTCCATAATGCCGTCAGTTATATTACAGGAACTACACCTACAGAAAGAAGTTTGACTTCCAATAAAGACAGAGGATGTTTAGCCAGGATGAAAGAAAAACTCAAAGACCACAGGAAATGATGGGAAGGTGTTATAAAACTGACCCAATCAAAGCGAGCGTCAAAGCTAAACGTGCTGTAGACGCAGTCGTTCACTGGCGTCTTCAAGACTGTTAGGAGTGACGTAGCGTCAACGCAGAGGCGGTTCGCAGCAACGCACAGCCTTCACATATTGTTTGTGCATTGGAGAATGAATTAGGCTTAATGGCGTTAAATATATACTCGTCCTGACACTCGATATCGGCAAGTACCTAAAGGTTTGTTCTCGTCCTAAAAGCTCTGGCACATTTAACCAAAAGCCATCAACAGAACTGAAGCAATGAGATCTTTCTTTAGTGTTCATCATCTAATCCCGATCATATGATGTTACATGTGTCATCCAAACTGCAGGTGTTGCAAAGTTGTAAAACTTTTATAGAGCATACATTTTGCCGACACGATATAAAAACTTTTTAAAAAATGCAAAGCAGATTAGAAATGCATGCAGGGCTTATACCCGTGCACTCACACACACTCACACAAGCGGAGGATTCACAGTAATTTGCAGAGTGTGTTCATGATTCTCCGCGCTCGCACCGGGTGGTGCGTTGATGAGCTGGGTTAATCAGCCAATCAGGCCTCTTAGACAGAATCCAGCAGTGATTGGCTGATTAGCTGCGATGGCTGTGTGTCAGTGAGAGATGCACTGGGAGATCTTCATCTTGTAAACACTTAACAGTCTCCCTGTGGGGGCACTTCCTCCTTCCGCTGCTCTCACCAATTATCTCATGTGTTTCTTAACCCTGAGCTCACCGCTGCCAAACACTTTTCCTCACCGCTCTCACTTATGATCCTCATGTACTGAATCCAAATCTTTACTGCGGTGCTGCGTGATGGTTTTAACCCAGAGTAGCATATCCCAGGTGTAAATAAACCTTTAGTAGTCATCACATGGAACAGTATGCTTTCCAGAAATTCACGGGGGGGGGGGGGGGGGAACAGCACCCGGACAGAAAATCCAATGTGGCTCCGACAGCTGAGCAATAATGTAATCATAATATGTCACTTCTGACGTGATAGTCGTCCATGTGTTATCCTGGGCCTCTCCTCAGACTGGGCCATGTTCCTGGTACTACAGTCTCATAAAGAAATGTTCAGTCCCACCATAAAGCCGAGTGCTGCTCCCATCAGTCACTGAACTGTTTTACTGGTGCCGGGACTTTTACTGAGCTGCTGAGGGTCTTTAAGTTAAAGAGACATAATAAAGAGGAGGACGACCTGGGGGAACACACACAACACAAACAGATGCTGAGTGAAATCCCTTTGCGTAATGGAGCAGTTCATTCATTTTTACCAGCTTCCGTGCTGTTTAATTCTTTCTTTTTTTTGAAAGAGTGCTTTATGTCTTTGAAAAGCACATTATACCCATGTTGATATCTTTCTTCTGGTTTCACCTGGGACCTTTTCAATGCTATTAAACATTCCACCATTGCTATCTCTGGATAATTGAAGTTAAAAAAGAACTACCCGTGCACAAGAATGTGAATGAAATAAAACTGCCTGTCAGGTAACAAAGCATTAAATTTAAAAAAAAAAAAAAAAAAGGTAACAAAGCAACAAGTAACATATTTTACTCTTGTTATTTAATTTAGGCCCTTGAGAAGACCTGGACATGGCTTTGTTTTTCCTTTTAAGTTTTACAATGTGCAATGATCACCAGGGGCCTCATGCATAAATGTTGCTTAAACACAAAACGGGTCCTGAAAGATGCGTACGCCCCTTCCAATGCAACTTTGTGATCTCAAAAAAAATTTACTTTGCAGGAGAATCTGCGCACCGGCACACCACCTTTGGACCTTGCGCATGCACATCCTGGAGACGGAGGAAATTGGCAATCGCTGATGGTGAGGTGGTGAATTGAAGCCAGGTTCATCTCATACAAGTATGGCATCAAATATCACACTTACAGATCCACGTAATCATAAACAGTCCCACTGCAGTCTTCTAGGTGTTTCTTAGGGGAACATTACAACTGAATCAGCAGCACGATGTTCATGTGTCACACTTTCATCTTAAAATGAAAAAGCGCTGATTGATTATTAATTGTGACAAGGTGTGTAACCATTAGTGTAATTGTTGAGTAAGCGTATACCAGTAATTAGCGTGGGTAATGCTGCACTGTGGACGCTCTGGCACCGCCATGGTGCTGGAGGAGACAACCTCCTTGTCACCCTCCGACTCTGGAGTGACTGAGCATAAAACACAAAGTCCACTGAGCCTTTTCACAATCCCTGTTGAAATATTTAATTTCTACATTTAATAAACAGATAAAACTGGACTATATCGGTCTTAGTATCTGGATCATAGAACAAATGAATTCTTGATTTTATTTTCCTATCTGTAGGAGAAAGCGAGCCGCTATTTAATATGCATAATAAAAGCTAAAACCAATGACCAGTCCCCCGGAAAGTTTTCTTCTGAGCTGGCAAACACACGACAGCATGAAACAGGCACCAAGTCTATTTCCCCACTTGGAAGTGTCGGTTTGACACAGGAATCAGAACTCTCCCATGTCCCAGGTACTCTTTAATGCACCAAAACTATGAACTTTGCCAGGGATCCCACCACTAGTCAGCTCAATGGTTTAAGATCCATCTCCAAACCAGGCAGTATGTTGGCTGTGTCAAAATTTTTTAAATATAAAACGACATATAATCAACCACATGAAGCAACTTTAACAACTTTAAGAAACACAGCTCATCGCCACAGTGAGCTCAAAGATCTGCTTCGCTTCATTTATTGAAGCTATAAAAGCTTCAGGAACTTTCTGGACGATGTTGAGTCTGAATACACGCTGCAGGGAAAATGCTAAATGCTAAATGCTAAGTCTCTAACTTCAGCAGACTCTAATATCGCACAGATTTTTTGAAGATTGAGATTTAAAGTGTTGAATGAATCTGAAGACACACAATACATGACACTGCTTCAAATATTATGCTTGTTTTTGTTTGTGGGTGCGCCGAAATTATACACCTGAAAGAGTCTCATTGTTTAGGTGTAAAAGTTACAGAGAGTGTTATCGAGAAATATCTTATCACTGCAGGTAACATACTGGTCACTTCTCCGTCTCTTTGCCCCACACTCACATTTAAGCTCGGACAGATGGTAAAACCTCAACCTTGCTCTCCATCCTGTGACAGAACAACCATAACAGGTCAGCTGAGCAACCGTAAACGCGAAGGTGACGCCTACAGGAGGTTTTCCTCAGAGGCTGGTTGAGGTGTCACAACACTGACAATGTGGCTGTCACAATATAACGACAAGTCCCTGGTCCTGCTGTCTGACCCATGTGTTTGGTGTTGACCAACACGTCCATCAAAGTCAACCAATCGCATCAATACAAGGCTCAAGAGGAGAACGGTTCAGTCGAGCCTTAGACATCCATCCAGTCTAACTTATGAGCAGTGAACTCTTCAAAACCTCTCAAACCAAATCAATATTTCATTGATATAGATTTCTAAGCAAATTTCACGAATTTGGAGGTGGACAAAAAGATGGCAGAAGTGCCACTCAAGCAACTAAATTTACTGAACCATGATTTTTTGTTGATTTTTTTTTATTCTATTTCAGCATTGATTCTCATGTCGAAAGCCTGATGCAATCCTGAATAGATCCTCGCCTGATCCTCTGATAACATTTACACAGTGAGCTGGAGAACAAGGGAAAGCTTGCCGATCGTTCCAAGTCTTCTGTGTTTAGAATCTTTCATTTCAGTGTTATCTGTGATTATAAAATACTTGTGCAGACTCATAATCCATTTTAATTATACAGGTTTTTTGGGGGATTTTGTTTTTAAATGTGCCGAATGTGTGGATTCTGTCAGCACAGTTAGGCAATTTGTTGTATTCCATAGACTGAGCAATCCTTTCCACAACAAAAAATAAACATTTTTGTTTTGTGGATGTGTGAAGTTTCCGTCTTTTGCCCAGTTTCTGCTCCAAGAATCAGCACGACAAGCGTCTGTTGATCTGGATCAGGACCAGGCAATGGGAGAAGAACTTGAGGCTGGTGTTCCATAAAACTAGACTTATTCCAGCATTATTCAAAGAGCCCTCATTGCATCTGCAAACTGGATCCCAAGCTTCATTTAATAGGGGCCATCAGGAACAGTCTGTGAAGTAGACATCTGAGAGAAGATCCTTCCCTCATCCTGTCAGAAATTAGGAACCAGTGGCAGTCGCATGCTGGTCATGAAGGCAGGTGTGCAATACAATGTGGCTGGTGACACTCTTGAGCTTGAATCTGGTGGAACATTGAAACAGATCTTCGCTGTGAAATACTCCGGCTCGCACCGGTTTCTTGTGTACAAATAAAGTTATTAAGAACTGATGCATAGTATTTATTTACTCTCATATATAATTGGATTTATCAATGTATTGGTCGTCTTTGTGAGCTAAATTACAGTGATTGCATCCTAAAATAATTCCCTAACAGCAGTAATGCAGCTCTGTGCAGTGTGGGCACATCAGCTAATGGAGCCGTCGTCTTGCACCGCTCAGGAAAGATGCATACATAATTGAGGTATATAAATGTGTTTGTGTGTGGGAGGGTGGGGTTGCGTAACAGCAGCAAAGGATTCAGATTCACAAGTGGTATGTCATGTTGCCGGATAATTAAAGACATACACACTGTGAAGGCTGAAGAAGTAGCTCTACCAGGCATTGGGGGTTCGGGGGGGGGGAGAGCAACGCAGAGAGAGACACAGAGAGACACAGAGAGAGACACAGGGAGACAGGGAGACTGGATGCTGTGGCTGCACCATCTTCAAGGTGCATCCAGATAAACAGGCTTCAAAAACAAACCACTACAAAGAGAAAGCATGCAAATCCTGTAATTGGAAAGAGGCAATCTGTAATCACTTGATTATTTCCCGTGCCTTCCACCATTTTCACAATGTTCTGTTTTAGTAAACTGTTTCTCCCATTCAGATTACACTAAAAAAAGCATCAGGAGCGAGGAGGCTGGGAGCTGCCTGCAGAAGGAGGCGTGCACACGCCCACTCCTGAGCTGCGACTCCAGCACGCTGAAGTTCAGCCTTTGTCTTTGGGTTGTGATGCAGCCAATCATCTACAATCAGCAGGTCCTTTCACACTAACAGAGTAATTGCAGGGGTGCATGTTGCTAATAGCAGGGTCTAAAAGCAACAAGCACCCCAGCTCAAGTGTCTTGAGATAAACAGCAGTCCACAAGGTAGACTGCAGCACACACTCCTGACTGGACCCAGATCAGCTTTCTGCACCAACATTTAACCTGTCAGGACGACACACACTCCGTTTATTACAATCTGACGTGAGCTCACTTTAGACACAAACAACTGTTTCTCCTGGAGTTATTCTACTTTTATTCACGTGCAGCAACCCTGTAGGATTGATGGAAAGTGTGTGTGTGTGTGTGTGTGTGTGTGTGTGTGTGTGTGTGTGTGTGTGTGTGTGTGTGTGTGTGTGTGTGTGTGTGTTTGCACACCGTATTTTCTAAACACTCTCACAGTGAAGACAGTATGTTTCCAATCAGCGTGGCTCAGAGAAAAGCTCACTGGCAAACACGTTTTCATCAGTGTCAACAAAAATCTGAGCGTTTCAAACATGTTCCGTTAGATTTGTGTAGAATTTATTTAAAGGTAATAATTCACAAGTGCATTGAATAAATGTATATTGCTTGGTGTCAGTGAGAATGGAAGCATTAAACTGATTACAATAAGGTGAAGTGAGGAATACCAAAACCAGTGTTCAAGTACATAAAACATGGATTTAATTGCACAGATTTTGAGTGAAGTGTTTTGAAAGCCATGAATACTCTTTGTATGAACTGAAAAATTATCCATGAAATACATTAAAAGAAGTATTTTGTGGAACCACTTGACTGGATGAGATAGTCAGGCTCTACGGTATGAGAGGTGTTACTTCTATATTTAACCCCATCTCACCTAAGAGGAGTGTAAAGAATTCACAAAAAAAAACACCTCTCCGAACCATCTTCAACTGATCTAACAATCGTTTGCCACCATGACCCAGTTTGACACCAGTTCTGTTCTGATGGTTTCCAGCTCAGTTTGGGGCGGCACAGTATTCTCTTGTCCTGTCGGCTTGTCTTGTCACACAGTCCTGGGGTTTCCTTCTCAGCACCGTAGAGTATGGCAGCTTTGACGTTGCTATTGAGGATCTTCAGGTTGGTTTGAGGAGTATATTTCTACATTTCATATTGGTCTTAGCAAAAGAAAAGCAGATCCGACTTTACCAATTCCATACCAGTTCTCTTTTAGTTGTGCAGGTTGCAGAATTCTGGGTTCAGTGGTGGATTCATGCTGTCTGCAGCAATCCGATAGTCGTCCACCTTCAATCTGAGCAGCAAATGAAGTGAAAGAGCTTCGCTTCCACTTGTTGCACCCTGTGGAGGACATCAGACATGTCCGTGCTCCAAACACAGAGGAGGTCTCAGGTACAAAATGATATCATACAATACACCAGGGCTCAGTAGTTTAGTGGTTTTATGCAATCACGTTTCAATACATTGTCACACAATAATGCAAATGATGCAATAAAAGGAGAAGCTGACAAATTGATGGAGCAAGAAATAGAAGGGAAAGGAAAGTTGAAGGGTGCAGTCACTTCAAACAGTCATCTCACCTCATGAGATTGGAGCCAATTCTCTCTCTGGACCTATTCTGGAAGAAAATCTAAATCTGTGTGGAAACCTGTGGCTTTATACTTTCACTCACAAAACTGGATTTTCCTGTGACTTGTCATTAAGATCGTGACACTGAAGTGTGAGCTTGGACTATATCAGACTGATAAATGTAGGAGAGGAGAGGAGAGGAGAGGAGAGGAGATGAGCACTGTTTGAGTTATTCATAGCCTCTCCATCAGATTTGTTAAGGGGATTGGAAGCAATTTAAAGGCCTCCGCTGACTGTTTGACTGGAGCAGCATTATGTCTCTCTATTCCATTATGTTGAGCCGCAGTGTGGGGATAAAGACCAGGCTTCCTATTAGCCTCTGTCTAAACAGATAGGCCCGTGCTAGGCAGGTCTAAGCCTGAGGAGAGGGAGAACTCCGACATTCAGCAGCCTGGACCGTCTCCTTCCTTTGTTTCACTATCCTGCGATCAGTTCTCTCAGCTCACACACGCTCCTCTTTATCTGCCTTACTCTATAGCGGGGACAGTAGCATCATGGCTGTGGATCACACAGTGTTATGACTCCCAAGAGCAGTGAACCCAGAACATCCACTGAGCTGTAACTCAGGATAAATGGACGAGGGAATTAAAAAGACAAACCGTGGGACCTAAAGGACACAGCCACAGATGATATGAGCTAAAATGAGGAGTCCTCAAATCAACATGGGTGCTGATGTAATTCAGGCCCTGTTTACGCGACAACACTCGCTATTTTAAAATGTTGATAGAGTATTGTTCTCTGCGACCCAGGTGCTAGCTAGCAATAATGTTTTCCTCCAGAGTGTCATGACTCCCAGTCCATATTCTCCTGGGACTTCATAGTGGACAGTCACTGTAATACTAATACTGTACTCACAATACTGTACTCCCATTGTTAATGTTACTAATAATAACAACAACAACAATAATAATGATAGATTCGATTTGTAAACACACTTTACATTTGCACAATCTCAAGGTGCTATATAGAACAAGTAGAGAATAAAAGGTATGTAAAAAGAATGGTTAAAAAGGTAAAGAAGATCAAATGTGAAATCATAAAAGAGATTTAAGGAAATGCTTTTTTAAAAAGGAAAGTTAAAATTTTTTTTTTTAAGTATTCATGGCCTGTGGGGCCCTCAGGTGGACAGGAAGGTTGTTCCACAGTCTTGCGAGCAGCTGAGGCGAAGGCCTGATCACACATCGTGCAAAGGTTGGTCCTGGGGACTTGGAGGCAGAACGGACGGTATGGGCAGAGTTCTCCGGGGTGAGGAGTTCCTGAAGGTAAGGGGGAAGCATGGCCTTGGATGTACTGGTGGGTGAAGAGGGAGAACTTGTACTCAATTATGAGTGGGACAGAGTGCCAGTGAAGGGATTTCAGGATGGGGGGGATGTAGTTCTTTTTTCGCACCCACATCAATATCCTGGCGGCGTAGTAGCTGTTCTGGTAGTATTTTAGTCTGTGAATGATCTTGCCAGAGATCCCAATGAGGAGTGCATTACAGTAATCCAGCCTTGTGGAGACAAAGGCATGGATGAGTTTTTCTGCATCAGCCAGAGTGAGTGTTTGGCAATGTTCCTGAGGTGGAAACATTGGGTCTTGCAGGGGTGTTTGACGTGGGTGTCAGAGGTGAGTTGGAGGTCCATTTTAACACCCAGGTTGGTGACGGATGTGGAGAGGGTGATGTTTTGACCAGAGAAGGTAATGCTGGTGATGGTGGAGGAGTGGAGGTGATGAGGTGTGTCAATAAGTATAGCTTCAGATTTGGAAGAGTTCTGCTGCAGGAAGTTGAGCTTCATCCAGGCCTCTATCTCCTCCGGGGCTGCTGGTCAGGGTGGATGTTGGCAGAGGAGCTGAAGCAGTCAGGATTGTCCGGAGGCAGAGCTGTGAGTCATCAGTGTAACCGTGGAAAGATATTCTGTGTCTGTTGATGACATTTCTCTGGGGGAGTAGTTAGATGGAGAAGAGGATGAGGCCCAGCACCGAGCCCCAAGGGACACCGCAGGTGACGTCGTCGGTGTGTCGGCAACGTGCTCAGTGAACTAGTTATGTACTGACTCTGACAGTCCAATGGTGTATTTCAGGCGGTGGAGGAGGATGGTGTGGTCAACCATGTCAAAGGCAGCTGTTCGGTCCAGCAGGATGAGCAAAGATAGAGAGCCGCTGTGTGCGGCCATCAGGAGGTCAGTGGTGACCCTGACCAAGCGTGTTTCTGTGCTACGGTCAGGGTGGAAGCCAGACTAGAAATTCTCAAGCTGGTTGGTGTGTTTGAGGTGATCCTGAAATTGTGCTGAAACTGTTTTTTTTTTTGTTTGTTTTTTTCAAAAACCTTGTTAGGAATGGGAGGTTGGAGATGGGTGTGTAGTTGTAGAGGGGTTTTGGGTCGAGGGTGGGTTTTTTCAGGAGTGGTCTGATGATGGCAGTTTTTAGCGAGGGTGGGATATGGTCGGCCAGGAGGGAGTGGTTAATGATCCTGGTGATGAGTGGAAACATGGCAGAGATGTTAGCCTTTAGAAGGGATGAAGGAAAAGGGTCCAGAGCACATGAGGGCGGCTTCATTTTTTTTGGATGATCCCCTCCACCTCGTCCTGTGTGACTCTGGAGAAGGAGCGGAGGGGCTGGACACTCTCAGACAGTGAATCAGCAGTTGAGAGGGGCCAGACTGTTGTGGTGGTGAGCTGATGATATCAACTTTTTCATTGAAAAGAGTGACCTGCATGTTGCACCTCTCCTCAGTGGCCTCAGAGTGGAATGGACCTTGCGTTTCTCAGGGCTTCTGCATACACCCTCTTATGCTCTCTGTAAGCCTGCTTATAAACACCCAGTTCAGAGGCCATGAACCGCCGCTCCCAGCCGTCTTCATCTTTCGCAGCTCACAGGTGTACCAGGGTGCTGAGTGTGAGAATGAGACTGACCTGGATGTGAGGGTGGTGTGGCAGTCCAGCAGACTGCTCAGGGACTGGTTGTAGAAATCGACTAAGTCAGTAACAGAGAGGGAGTCAGTAGAGCCAGAGGAGAGATGTTGAAGGTCCAGGGCATCCACCTTGACGTTTTTCAGGTTTCTGAAATGAATTTGCCGCTTTCATTTGGTAAGGGGGGGAGGAAAGGGCAGCTCTATTGACAAAACCTTGTGGTCAGGAACACCAAGGATTTCGTTTAAGGCAGAGTAAACCTCTGGCTACTGCCAGATATTGGTCAGACACAAGAAGTCAAGTCCTTTCTGCCTGCTGTGTTCTTCAATCGGGGTGGATTTATCGTTAATGGATTGAGTGTTGAACAGTAAAAATATGACCAATGACTGTGGGGAGAATGTATCTGTCGCAAAACATTCAGATCTACTTTGCGCTACTGAAATCCACTCCACGCAATATATCCAGCCGGGACCTTGCAGTATTTCCCAGGTTGGACTGCAGGGATCTCGTGGTATTTGCTGCGCTGAAGGCAGCTGGGGCATACTGCTCGCGAGACAGTGTTGGCCCCGAGTACTGGAACGATGGTGGAGAAGAGGGAAACCTGCCTGTTCAAGTGGGTACCAGAGAGCCCTTTTCTAGGTGGGACAAAGGTATGCTGGAGGAAAATATGTGGGTGAGTTTGAGGATCTGAGTCCTGAAAACTACGGCACCAGGCTCATAGAAGAAGCACAATAGCATACAATGGCACAAGAATGTTATTGGAGATGATCAAAATCGCGGGTGAAGAAGCGGCGAACAGACCACGCTAGCATCCTTTCTCTTCGGTGTTATAACGTATTGCTCTCTGCTGCATGTGTATGTGGTTTCATTACAAAAATAAACAACAGCACCAACTTGTGGCCTGTCATGGTAACTCCATAGTTTTCAGTGTTTGTGCCATTTCCGTGAAAACGGACATTGTGTTCAGAATGTTGGTGTGTACGTGTTTTCATGGAAAACGTTGTGGTGTAAACGGGGCTTAAGGCTACTGAAAAACAAAGTCTTCAAGTTTTATTCTCAGAATTCTGAGCAAAAAAAGAAAAGAATGACACCTATTTTTCTAACCTGATCCTAACCAACAGAAATATCAAATTCCTCTAAAAAGAGCCACATTCATTGAATCCCCTTTAATATTTGGAAGGATCTCACTAAAGTTGAAGGGAAAATGCTTAAATTAAATGAGCTGATCAGTGAACAAGAAAGCAGATGAGTATGTATAACACTGTGACATTAAAGTCGGCTGTAAGTGCGCACCCACACACACACACACACACACACAAACACACACACGTCTTCATTACACATAATGAGCCGTCCCTGCTCTTCCCCCATGTGTCCTTTACGATGTGATGACCACGAAGTGAGCAGCTTCATTCTGCCAGCCTCAGCTCCCAATTAGCAGCTTGTTACAGGAGCTGTTGTCAGGGTCTGGCTAGGTCTGCAGGAACTCAGCTGAAGCCAGGTCACTGCAGCGTACACACCCATCAGCAACAGGAATATGACCACGGGCAAATGAAAACTCAACATCTGTTGGTGAGTGAGAATTAGGTTGCGATTGAACACTTGGTCCTCAAATTTGACATTAAACGCAGAAAAATGTCCCCGCAGCTGTGGAAGGTTTTCCATGAACAACCTCCGAGGAGGCATGGATTGAGATGAGAGCTACGTACTCAGCGGCGGCTGAACTGAAGCAACATGGACACGTCAGAGAGGATCCTTTAGTTTTGATTCATTCGAAACACTGGTCGTTCACATGTTGACATTAATTAAGGTCGCTGATAGTGCTGTGAAGCCTTGTCACAGTGGCATCAATGACACCAGTATCAGTTTGATCCGTTTTCAGCAGTCAACACTGATTGAATTTCATTTAGACAAATGAGAAAGCAGCATATACGCATGAGGGGTGATGGTAGAGTCCACTTTCAAAACCCAGGATAATTATAGTAGTTTGGTCATAAGAAAGAAGCTTTACTGAAATTACAGTGTGTTATCGGAATGAGGTGCTTTCATTCTACAGTCCAGTGAGAGTGAACGGCACAGAGGTGGGTCATTGTCACTTCTTGTGACTGACCAGATGTATTTCCACGGAGGATAATTCTTTTTTCTTGCTTGAGAACACAGTTAAAACACAATTTATTCATGTATATACTGTGTAAAGAAAAATAGAGCGAGCTGTAGTTTTTTTCTGCTGTTTCTAGTTTGTCCAGTAGAGGACGCTGTGTTTCAGTAACACTCCCGGGTCATAAGATGACCAAGATCCAGAACTGAACGATAGACAGCACCGTGATCAGAACCCAGAGATCAGTGATGTTGCAGTGAAAGTTAGCAGCCTTATAAAGGGAGGTAGCATTAGCATCACCAAGGCGTGTAAACTACATACAGTTTGTACTTTTCTGTTCTTTAACCCAACAGGAAAAATGTTTAGAATGTGTCGTATACTGCTGCTGTAACCCAGAGAGTTCTCATACTGGGATCAAAGTATCCATCCATCCATCCATCCATCCATCCATCCATCCATCCATCCATCCACTTCCCTCTACCCAAAGCACAAGTCTTTATCTTTTGTACAGTCCATGTGGGAGGACTGCGGACTCTAATGTGCTGTACCATCTGTTAGTTAGTTTCTCATATATAAAGGCCTGTGGACTGCTCACTGTAATGGATTGCCATGAACACTTATGTGCACTTTCTGACCCCAAAAACACACACAATACAGTTTTTTTTAAGAACTATGTTTATCAAGAGTGCTTTCAGAGGAAAAGGTAAATAACACTCAGCTAAAAAGCAGCGTCATAAAGCAGAAGGTCAACTTGCCGCGCAGATTTTTCCATCATGTTCTGCAGTGCAGAGACCTGGATCACTTTATCAAACTTTTGAAGAAGAATGTGCCACAAGACTTCTATTTTCTCCAGTGAAAAGGAGGGAAAGAGCTTTATTACTGGATAAGCCTCCATTTAACACAGCGCTAATAGCTGGCACAAATCTATCCCAACATGTGTTAGGAATTCAATTTCCATTGAATGATGAGGCCATGCAATCTCCAGGAGGGTTAATTTGGAGCAGTACAGTTAGAATGCCAAAACCAAGGACTGCACTGTTGGATTTGTTTTCTACTTCAAGGAATCAACTTTCACTTATTGAGCAATGGGTAAGTGGCAGTGATGTAGTCCAGAGTATACGTTGGTAAACGGTCAATACCCACTTATTTCAAGTCAGCAATGCGTACACCCACTTTCGAATCCCCCGTAATGTACCGCTCAGCAGCATCTACGAGCCTATTTTTTTCCGTAGGACGACGAAGCCATGACCTGCCTTACTCTGCCACTCATTGGTAATTACTCACTGCATTCACTGATTTGATTGGTTATTGTTGGTTGGTTATAACTATCATGCAGCATGGGGACTGACAAGCCAATCAGAGGCAGAGTAGATCAGTTCATTACGAGGCAAATATTGGTAAACAAAGAATTATATTGAAATTCTTTTACAATGAGCAAATTCTATGAAGAGATTTAACAAAATAAAGTCGTCTTTCATGGCACTGTTTCTACAAAATTGTGTTTCTTGGATACTTTAAAACAGGGTTCCCCAATTCCGAGACTCGAGGGCCGGTGTACTTTAGGTTTTAGGGTTCTCACAGTTGCAACACACCTGAATGCAACAAGGGCCTTGTTACTTGGCTTTTTTACAAGCTTGACGATGACATCAACATCAGATTGAGGTGTGCTGAAGCTGGGAGAGAGCTAAAACATGCAGAATACCGGCGATCAAGGCCTGGAATTGGGGAACCCTGCTTTAAAAGAAGGAAAAAATATCTTATAGCCACTTTTCAAGGGAAAAATACACCAGTGGCGATTGAGCTGTTATGTATACAGAACCTTTAAAGCAGATATGTCACACATAAAGCACATATTGGACAAAGTTAAATTTTATCACAATGGAGAGATCAAAATAACAATTACAACCCTAAAAGTTCACATTGAATGAACTGTTCACTCAATGTGTGAACAGCCTAGAATGTTTTGGGGGAGTAACATGGGAAAATCCTTAGTTTTTAGGATGCATGCTTTCACGAACCCACTCCCAGTATGACCTTAATGCTAATGCTGTTTGGCTAGCAGTAAGGTAGCAGGCACTGACCTCTCAGCTGAGCATCGAGCACTTCAGCACAAATTCTCAAAACCTCGACCAAGCCACATCAATGTCAGCATACAGCACAACTGTTCAAGTTGAAATGACAGGCGAAGAATATGGTCATTTCTCCAGTATAACGTAATGAGTAAAAGAGCAGTAACCAAGCCATTAGTTTTGGGTGTACGTTGGTGCGATGGACAAAAAAAAACCTAGGAGAGTGCTGAAGTGACATTAAAGGTGCAGTGCCGTGAGGTGTGAGAGGGACAGGGCCAATCTTCTCTCTGTGACTCTCTTGGCCCTCGAGCAGGTTATTTGTCAGCCTGTTACTCAGCAAACAAGCTGTGACTCTTACCCCCCCCCCCGTCGGCTGCCACAGGGAAACACAGAAATGCACGGGCACCGACACATGGAGATGAACGGGTGCGTTGTGTATCCCCCTCCAGGTTTGCTAAAAAAAAAAAAAAAAAGGCCTCCATGGTGACTGATCACAAGGACAAATTTTCCAGTTTGTGTGTGTGATAAGCGTTTGAATGAGACCAACAGTCATGAAGCTGAGAGAAAGATGGATGTGCGTATGGTGCAGCCCAGCACTGGCTTATGTTTGTGTATCTGAGCCTCTGTATTTGTCCCTTTGTATCGATTGGTTGCTTCAGTCTTTAACCCTCGGTCTGATGTATGGCTTTGCTGCATGGAGGGACGGCCTTTGGCATTCTGAGGGAAATGTCACAGTCGTCAGCAGTGAAAGAGATACCTCCCCTCAATCAGACACCGAGGGGTTACCACACTCCTGCTGAGGAGGGGGAATTGAGACGAGAGGAGACAAGGGCAGTCTGTAAAGCCGCACACATCCAAGGCCATGTCATCAATACCTGCTGTAGAAACTACAACCAACACACCGACATTCTGTTCAAGCATCAGCTGATTCATGCCAAGAATTCTTCATGTACACCAATGCTGCAAATGCCCTGAAAATAGTATAGAGCAACTACAACAGGGGTGTCAAACACAAGGCCCATGGACCAAAACCGTCCTGCAAGAAGCTCCAACTTGGCCCAACAGACCACTACAAAAATTATGAAAATTTCAAAGAAAACCTTTTTTAAGCACATTTCTTCGGAGAAGTGGACAACAGTGAGATCTGAGCTGAGAGATCAATGATGTTGCCATGAAAGCGAGCTACCTGGTTGCTATCAAACTAGGCTTAAAGCCATGCTGTCAGGGGGGGGGGGGGGGGTTGTAAAAACACCCAGAATGCAACAGGTATAAAAGTTTCTTTGTACAATTTACTGCATTTTGCATCAGAATGTTTCGCTTAATTGGCTTAATGTTGAGATTGTGACAATTGTTGGTTCTTTTGTCAAAATAAAGACATGTTCATCATGTATACTCTGCACCACAACAAATAAAAATTTTAAAGTGTAAATTTATAGCTTATTATGTCACCATTTTACCAGTCCGGCTGACTCACATTTAACTTGGACTGTTTGTGAACTTCAGGATGATCTATTAACTGATTTTTCAGATGTTGGAACATAAAATGAAAGGGCAATTAAAAGTGTTATTGTTTTCAAATCCTCTATAATCTAAACTTATCAAAATTAAAGTGTTTAAGTCCAAGTCAGATTTTCAAGAAATGGGAACCTCGACAGGAACAAAAGTAATTGAAGATGCTTTACAGACTTCTGGATAAACTCGGGAGCAGGGAGTTGGTGCAGACGGATTGCAAATGACTGAATGGGTGAAATGTCATTCGTATCATAAACTGTCATTCCTTCAATTGTGAAGATCCTGTGGAAACCCCTGAAAGAAACCAAGGAGATCTCTGAAGAATCATGGGAATAGTACACTTGTAATCCAGCGTCAGCTGAAAGTTCCTGCAGCTGATTTTTATTTATATGGAGGTTTAACAAGGCAAGTGTTTCCTGTTTATAATGTAATTGTTGTATGTTGACTGCACAGTGTGCGTGCGCACATGTTTTCTTTGAGTACAGATCAAAAATATGAATGATTGGTGAGCCTGAAAATGTACGTGAGCTAACAACATATAGTATGTTGTTGCCTTGTATCTGTACATGTTTGATGTAATAATTCCAGCATGGAATTAAGAGTCAAAATATACAATATTACATTTGTAACCACCAAACTGAAACATGCCTCCCTGACAACAGTTAGACTTATTTTACCTGTGTAACATGTCTATTATGTTGATCCCGTTGGTTCATATTAAGACTGAGCTCTGGAGAGAATGCTAACTGACATAAACAATGCTGCTTGGATCACGTGTGACATGAGAGTGGGGTAAACAGCTCTGTCACATTCACAAAGTATTTTAATGAAATGAAATAAGAAGTCATAGCACATCAGCGTGACTCTTTATAGTCGGGACCTTGTGAGTATCTTTTAGCCCATTTTGCAGCACTGTGTATCAGCAGCCAATACACAGTGGATATACAGTGTACTCATGAGGACACACAGCCTGCGTCATGCAGTGTGACAGCATTAAGGCCCCCTGCATCCTCAGAGGAAACGTGCTGCCCTGCTAAAGCTGGTTCATCACAAAGGTCATCCTGAAGATGAGGATTCCTGAAGGCAAACACCTGCTCACCTTTAGATTTCCACTGTGCTGCAGGAAGAGCTAACAGATGTTGACCTGACCTCCAAAACATGCACACAAACAAATAATAGAATAAAGAATCAAACTGGACACCATCAAAAAAGACACGGGGGAAAAAAAAAAGAGAAAATAAACTCACGAGAGTGCAGGAGCGTTCAGGAACAAGTTCTCTGCCGAACATTTTTTACTTGTCAAAGATAGGAAAACGCTCAGAAACAATCAAAATCCAGCATATCTTTTTAGTATTTTAAACATTGTAATTATGTTGTCTGTATTCAGATCCAGATTCACATCAAAATGAATCCTTTAAACATAATATTCAAAAACTCTGTCAGAGTTTAGATTCTGCTGAAGTTAGAGGCTCTTTGTTCTCTGCAGTATTCTAGACGTTAGCATTTAGCATTTAGCATTGTCCTTGCAGTGTGTATTCACACTCATCGTCTCCCAGAAACCTCCTGGAGCTTTTAAAGCTTCAATACGTGAAGTGAAGCAGATCTTTGAGCTCATTGTGGTGACGGGCTGTTATTTTCTCAAACGTTCAACATGTCCAACTAGCCTGAGCGTGGCCAGCTAGCAGCTAGCAGCTAGCAGGGTGGTTGGTGCAGGTTAAAGTTGCTTCATGCGGTTGGTGCAATTATTTGTATCAATGATGTTTCTCATCTTTGTCACAGTCTTTTTGTGTTGAGATTCTATTCACACACATGAACACACACAGTGCGCATAAAGGAAGTGCTGTGGACAAAATGAGATGGAAAGTGTGTGAGAGGGTTTGGCCATAATCCTCCCTATAGCTAGCGCTCCTGCGTTGTTCCCTGTAATGGTTTTAGGGAGATTATTTCTTCCAGGAATAGCGATGCTCCATTTCATGCTGGTGTGTTCTGCCATGTTTGTGAATGAGATGTTTTGATGGTTTGGAGTGGAAGTCACAAAGTGCGGAGTCGGCCTTCATATTGGCTTAGAGACGGATTTATTGTGAGACGCTTTACACTTTGTTAGCGTCCCGGATTCTGCCTTTTATCTGTGTGTGTGTGTGTGTGTGTGTGTGTGTGTGTGTGTGTGTGTGTATCAGACTGAGCATCAGTGTGAGATACAGTTGACTGATGTTTGTTGTGTGCTCAGATTGTGTGAAAGTTATTTTGAAGCAGACTTTCAGTGTGTGTGTGGATTGTGTGTATTCACATGAAACCGGTGGCAGTGATAGACAGCATTTGTTCTTTATTCAAAGTGTTGAGACAAAGTTACTAAACCTGCCGTGCTTGTAGCCTGTGGGGAAAAACAAAATCTAGAAGAGAAAAGCATGTGTGAACCCTCCCAGGCTGTTTCCAACATTTTAACCCAGGGGTGGGAATGTCTGTCATACTTTACTGCATTAACAAGCAAAGTGTATATGATATAGTAGCTGCGCACATCTCTCTTTTTTTCTTTTTTCTTTCAGAGGTTTTCTTAGACTCCATCTTTCCACACTATAGTAAATTGTCTTCGTGGGCTTTAGGCAACTTTGGAAAAGCTTGTTTCACAGTCCGCTGGGTCCCTGCGAGCAGAGCGACAGAGCCACATATCAAGGAGGTGGCCAGAGAGGATCCAGCACACCGTCCTCACTGACCCCTCACTCCACCCGACAGGACAAACTGACTTTGTGCAGTCCTCTACACTTTCTGAGGAAGTTACTGAAACTTTATGATAAATTAATGAAGAAATACAAACCACTAATGCCAACATTCGGTATTGCTTTAATATAACAAAGTCACATGATCATACCACATAATCACCAAGGCAACACTTTAGCCTGCAGCAACAACATGAAGCAACTTTAACCTGAACATGAAGCAACTTTAACCTGCACCAACCACATGAAGCAACTTTAACCTGAACCAACCACATGAAGCAACTTTAACCTGGACCAATCACATGAAGCAACTTTAACCTGAACCAACCACATGAAGCAACTTTAACCTGGACCAATCACATGAAGCAACTTTAACCTGAATCAACCACATGAAGCAACTTTAACCTGCACCAACCAGGCAACTTTATCCTGAACCAACAACATGAAGCAACTTTAACCTGAATCAACCACATGAAGCAACTTTAACCTGCACCAACCAGGCAACTTTATCCTGAACCAACAACATGAAGCAACTTTAACCTGAATCAACCACATAAAGCAACTTTAACGTGAACCAACCACATGAAGCAACTTTAACCTGCACCAACCAGGCAACTTTAACCTGCACCAACCACATGAAGCAACTTTAACCTGAACCAACCACATGAAGCAACTTTAACCTGCACCAACCACATGAAGCAACTTTAACTTGCAGCAACCAGATCAAGCAACTTTAACCTGAACCAACCATATGAAGCAACTTTAACTTGCACCAACCACATGAAGCAACTTTGACCTGCACCAACCACATGAAGCAACTTTGACCTGCACCAACCACATGAGGCAACTTTAATTTGAATCAACCACATGAAGCAACTTTAATTTGAATCAACCACATGAAGCAACTTTAACCTATAGCAACTACATGAAGCATATATTTAGTTATCTATTACTTTATGATTTGCTTTGTTTGCTTTGCTCTGTTATATGTGTTGTTTTTGTGTGTTAGTTTATATTTCTTTTGTTATGTACCCACGTCCAAAATAAAATAGATAAAATAGAAAAAAAAGGAGCAACTTCAAACTGCACCAACCACGCTGCTAGATGCTGCTGCTAGATGCTGCTGCTAGATGCTGCTGCTAGCTTGCTCGCCACGCTCTGGGAGACGTTGAGTCTGACTGAATACACGGCAGGGGCGATGCTAAATGCTACATGCTAACCTCCAGAATCCTGCAGGGAACAAAGAGCCTCCAACTACAGCAGAATTTAAAATCTGATAGTTAGAGAAGATTGTGATTAAAGGCTTCAAATAGATGTGAATACCCACATCATATTTAAAAGGCAGTGATTAAAATACTTGATGATAAATTGCTTTTAATTTTTTATGTGAGTCGACTCGTCTTAATGAACAGTTTTGTTTAGTTGAAAGAGAAATTAATCACCATTAACATCCCAAGCACAGAGACACACACTAAAAATCTACCACAGTTGGTGTGAATCACAATGAATATCCACAACTTCAGATACAATTCTCCGTCACCACAAATCTAGTCTGAACGCCAAAAGAAATGGCAAAAAGAAGTAACCAGAGGGCGTGTTTGTGTGCGTCGAAGGAATTTCTGCCACTGTTCTATGTCCTTTAAGAATCTTCAGCCCGTGGCAATATCACAACAACAGCCCAAAGAGTGATATGTACTCCAGCAATGAAGAAGTAATCCCAGTTATTTATTGCTGAGAAAGTTTTTGAACAAATAAAATGCAAGAAAAAACATCAGTGTGCACAAACTTCCTGAAAGTCTCTGCACATGAATTCAGACTGTACAGATTTTCACAGACAATAACAGAGCCATTGCAGTGTGAAAATGCTTGTGATTGGAGGGTGAAAGCAGCAACACATTTCAGGACAACACACGGAAATCATACTGAGAAGGATCATGTGCAGTTTGGATTTAATTAGTTAGTGTACTTCGGACCAGGAATTGGAGATAGCATCTAACCGCAGGCTCTGGTCAAATCGCAGCACACAACAGAGGAAACCTTCCAACACAATCACCTCTGCTCTTTATTTAATTGAAAAATCACTCCTGCCTCCTAAAATAAACATTTCTCTTCTTCTCCATTAACAGTCAGCCTTCTTGAAAGTGCAGCTGCTTCCATACACACACCTCAGAGGTAATGGCGGATCGTACCGGGAACCTTTAACATGTCTGTGAGTTCAGGGGAAACACAGCGAGGAAGAGCAACCGCAGTAAATACAACCGTCGTGTTGATGAAGATGTTTGCTGTATGTGACTGTGAGAGTCAGCGAGACATGTTCCTCTCTGTTTGGTGAGTGAGTGTGTAACAGTCCTGGGGCTATTTTAATACATGCCCAAGTTAATCGCTATTGGGTTTAGCCTCCTGTCGGCACTGTGGTAATATATTCAGCCAATATAAACGTACTCTTTCAGCCGATTGCTCAAGTAGCTCTAATACTTAGTCAACTTTACAAATAAAACATACAAAATTACACAAAGGCTTACGATAACATACTGATCTTTCTTTAATCAAAGACTCCCACAGGCAGATTATTACCTTCGACACTGTAATTTGGATTTAATCAACTTTGGTTAGTTAGACTGTACGATGTCACTCACTCTGTTATTAGTGAGCAGGTGTTGGGAGACAATCATCCTTTAATAAGCTCCTGACTGAAGTCTGACTTAAAGAGTCTGGATTTTGTCACACACTCCATAACAATTTTTGCCACAACTCCGAGTTTCCCCACACCTGTATTCTCCCTAAGGCCCTGTTTCAATGACAACGCATCATTTTGGCATTTTGGTTTCAAATAAGTTAAACGTTTACACCGCAATGTTTTGAAGATGGACTGATTACACAGAAACAGCAAAACTACTGAAAATGATGTAGTTGCCATGCTGGGCCACTAGTGGGGGCTGTTGTTGATTTTAGTAATGAAACCACACACACACATGCAGCAGAGAACAATCCGCTCTAAACATTAACAATGGGAGAACGCGGACATTCTAGTGGACAGACGAATAAGTTGGATTGTTATTATGGCGACTGTCAAAATAAAAGTACCAAGTCCCAGGAGAATTGGAACTGGGAGTCATGACACTCTGGAGAAAACATTGTTCCGATTGTCTCGCTACGGAGCGTGTGCAGAAAACTAGTTACGAGTGTGAAGTAAATAAAAGTGTAAAGAACTCTTCTCTATGTGCTGTGATCAGCCTAAAATCAATGTGACACTGAGATTGAAGCCTGATAAAGTCTGATGTCCACAGGCAGCAAAAACTTCCTGTGGTGCATTCAGGGGAGACAAGTCCCCCGCTGAATGAAACTGAATAACGATCAATCACACTAAATGTAAAAGAATAAATAAATATATTTAGAAAAGATATGGAGTTTTCCAGTTAGGGTGGAGGTCAGTTAGTTACAAAACGCGAGACCTAGACATACAAGAGTACTTCTCGGACATGGTAAAAGAAAGAAAAATAGATTGTAAACTCTGTTTCTGTCCAGATAATATAAAGCAATGTTGTGTTTACTTCTTCTTATTTCAAATTCCTGCACTCCTTCTGCTTCCCTCTTTGATGGTGCCTTGACTCCAAAATGGCTCTTTAAATTCTTCACCCATTGTAACTTAATCCCTGTATAATCAATTCTTCTTCAGGGCCACCCTTGCTCGGTGGTAAATCTGCTCTCTTCCTCCCGTCACCAGCACCACCACATTATTAGTCGGACAATCAACAAGCCACTTCAACACAGAGGTAGTTTAATTGGGTGCTGCACAGAGCATTACCATGGCTGTTGCCTAGCAATGGCTCCTGATGCCAGTATTTCTGTCTTTGTGCATGCTTTTCTCCCAAAATGGCATCTATAATTACTTTGCAATTACTACCTTTTCTCTCAAACAACTTCTTATCATACCGCTGAGGGCTTCCCGCCCAGTGGGGCTCTGTCTGAATCCACAAATCCACAATACGTGATGTGCCCCTGGAGTTACTGCGGCCCTCAAAAAAAGGACAAAATTTAAAGCGATGGATACTTCTTCTGTTGTTCACCAAAAAAATCCATCAACAAGCGCGCAGATATATAAACATTGAATGATGTTTTCACATTGGACCGCAGCCCAACAACTCGGCCGCATAAAACTTTCAGTTCTACTCCTGCAAGCCACGGGACCGCAATGCCGCTTCCCACCACTTGGGGCGGTGACGCGACATTCAGTTGTTGAACACATTCCAGAAGAAGTCAGCCGTAAACTTCTGACCGAAGTGATGGAGAAGCTTTAAAATGAAAAAAAGAAGAAAATGAAAGTGATGCCACCCCCTCCTCAAAGGAGAAATAGGTCCCTCAGTACAACCCTGACTTTAGTACGTTGAGCGTTGTGGACAGAGGTTGCGAGGCAGAATCTATGATTTGCCTGCCACTTTAAATGACAATTGCATTGTGCGAAGTGGAGATGTAACGTGTCGGTTTTCGGAAGTGTAGTTGCTGATGTAGTTGTATGGTTGTTTGCCCGCTGCGTTCTGGTGTTATGCTGCAGGTGTGTGTGTGAAATGATAAGTGTTAGTCCAGTGTGTGTTAAAAGAGGAAATAACGGCCACAATTATATTTCTCATTTCATTTGGTTTTATTCCTTTTTATGATAATTCAGTCTGTGATAACTTATGTTGGGATCTATATATACACATTTGTGATAAACAATTTAGTGCAATAGATTTCTTTTGGTAGAACTTGTATTTATCTATTTATTCTAAATTTAAACCGTGCTTTTGTACAATTTTATGTTTTTAATTGTTCACTATAATGTCACTATTTCATATTGTATTATTTTATTTAATATATTTATTATTTTTTATTTTTTTTGTTCTTTTAAGAGGACCACAATAGAAAAAAATCTTATTTATGACATCTTTTGTGTCATCCTATGGTTTTTATACATGCCATCAAAATGATTGATATATATTTGTATGTTTTATGTCTAGAAAATCCAAATAAATTCATCAATTCAACCACCTTCCCTTCTCCCTCCATCCAACCCCATATCAGAATTGGCCTGACAGACAGATTTTGTTACCAGCAGACACGAGCCACAAGTGAGTGAAACTCTGGATTAAACCAGGCTTCCCGACTGCGATTCGGATGATCACCTGGAGGAGGAGAACAGATGTCAAACGCTGCACTGCTGCTGGTGTTAGCAGCAGAATTCCTCTTCAGATTTTTATAAATATTCAGATTTTTATAAGTATTAAAATGAAAAATATTTTCAGATTTGACATTTTGTTTTTGTTGATATTGACTTGAGCCTTTACATTTGTTCAAGTCGCTACAATTGCTCTCCTGTTCAGTGTTGTATGTGCAGGTTTACATACACGAGATAAAGAAATGTTTTGGGGATCATCACAGTGTATCGTATCATCTATTTTACAAGGTTTTAGCTTGTTAATCTAAGTGGACTTGATTTAGTTATTGAATACAAATCAAACCAAGACTTGGATCAGTTCAAATGAAACTGTCAATAGTGTATTTAAATTGGTCCCGGGACATTTTGTACTGGGAAATTGGGCCGTGAGGTCAAAAAGGTTGAGAACACCTGGTTTAGGTCGACTCTGTAAGTGATTGATGGAAAATGAGTCTCCACATATGCCGATGATGGAGTGTTAAATGGTATTAAAGTGGAAACTTTACAGGAGAAGCTCTGTTCCATTTGAAAGAGTGAACAGCGCAAACTGCACTCTGGATTCCTTTTTCATTGTTGTCTGCTCACACATGAAGAACTCGGGGTCTCAGAAAACTTGTTTTCTCTGTTTAAATGGAACATTTCCAAAATGTTGCACTCTGGAAACCATTTTCTAGTGACTCTGAACATGTTTGTCATGTAAATGAACGGCTAAAACAGAAGGAAACTGTGCTGTTTTCACATTGTGGCGTTAATGGATCCTGACAGGCTGCAGTTCCGAGAGTGTTGAGGCGGTGACGACTGCTCCTGTGCGGGATTGGTCCGAATGATTACAGCTACTGGGAGGGACTTTGGAAACTCCTGCTGCTCTATTGTATGAAGCCAAACCTCACGGCTGCCCTGAAAACGCTGCTTTGCAGGTAATTAGTCTTCACTGAGGTGACAAGTAACCAGAACAGAACAACTACACCTTCAGAGGCAGCTCAGTGCGTAATGATACCTCGGCTTTTGAGGTGCAAAGAAAACGCAGGAATACACTTCACCACTTCTCTTTTGTGTGAACGCTCTTTGTGAGTGCTAATGACTCGCAGCTGGAGGACCAAAATGTTGACATGGATCATTCTCACAGAGAAAAATCCCACAGGATCAGTAACTGTCGCCTAAATGTATGTGAATATGTGTCCTGTCTTTTCTGGCAGGTTTTATAGCATGTACACAACAGGTAACAAGAATGAAAAGCCTGTTATTATATAGAACTGACCATCCTGGACTGGAAAGGAATGACTAAGACTGCATACAAACACGATCCCCGTGTATCACTCCTACATAGTCTGGCTGGCAAAAGATGATCGTTAAAAAAAAAAAAAGAGATTATCAGCTATATGAATCACGTGGCTGGCTGAGAAGTCCAGAGGCTACGTAAGGCCTTGACACAAGCCAGGAAACAATTCCAGTTTTTTTTTTTATGGGGTTTTGCTGACAGTGCTGTTGCAGCGAGGTCGTCTAATACACCACTACAGTGGTGACATTGGACTTAGATTGGAGTCATGACACGGTCTCAAACAAGTGAGAGGAAACAAAGTCCCTCAGTACATTAGGGCAGGACAAAGGGGACGTCCACCATCAGGAAGACCCTCTGCTCCAAACACTCAGGCCCTGTTTACACTGTTTACAAATACTAAACTTTGTCTGTCTACACCACAACAGTAGTGGGAGTCACTGAAGGCACACGTATTTGAAAAAGTTTTTTGTTCACGAGCACCGACTCGGCGTGTGTGTGGACGACCGTTAGCTAACAGACTCAGTTTCCTTTTTCTTCAGGCGTGCAGTGAAACCTGTGTGTTTCACCACCGAGCCGACTTGTACCGCCACCGCCACCTCAGGAAGCGTCTGTCCTCGCCGACAACTCGGTAACTGTGGCCGTGTTCTGCCATTTTTGGTCAACAAGACACTAATGTGCATGAATGAAGTGCCGTCTTGTTGCTAAGCAACTGCCACACCCCAAACAGACCTGCCATCTTGGTCAAGTCAACCCCGACTGGAGATCTCTGTGTTGCATGTCTATTGCTACTTAGATGTGTTGGTTTGTGAATTAATAATTAATCATTTATGAATTAATACATTATGTTAACAAACGGCTGTTCGCTAAATTGAACGATTCTTGATGATTATTGTGTATTTATTGTGACATTTGCTGGGTTCTAACAGTCTATGCTTGACTCTCACACCTTTTCTTTTATTGAAGTATTGTTATATTTCATTGAGAAATATTAACTAACTTAATGTAAATCCTTTCAACCAGTAAGGATAGTTTGGTAATTAGTTTATTTCCAAATTCACCGGTGATGCCCCATGATTATTAATGAATCCCTTTAAATAAATGAATTTATTATTAATACAAATAAAGGTTTTAATAATTTAAAGTAATTAATCCATTACTTTATGAATTGTTAAAGAGTAACTGACAGTTTACTTCATTAAATAATTAAAAAATTTCCTAAATTACTTCCAGTGATTTAAATAATTTCGGTAATAATTTCAGCCATTTTAACTTTCTCCATCCGTATGTCGTGCTTTCAGTTTGAGATCTTTTATTAAAACTCTTCAGTAGTTTCTGAGCACAACTCAAAGCTCCAGGTAACACAGCAGGTTGTCGGTCTCTGTTTTCCTCTGTTTTTCCTCTATTTGGATTTAATCCTGGATATCTAACCAACAGGAGACTTTGAAACTCAACATTTCTCAGCTGAAGTGAAACACAGTGTGCAGGAGACACACTAGGGGGAGACTCGGGTTTTACTGGATCAACTGTCAAACTTTTTTTCTTTGAATGGAAAATCAAAACTCTTATAAAAAAAAAAAACAAAAAAAAAAAAACTTTATTTACACATAATTGAGTGAAAGCTTCAGGAAGCCAAAAGATCCACATGTGGCAGGAAGCAGACCTCAGAGCTGCAGGCTACAAATGATCTGAGGTGCCTCAGATACGTTTGGGTGAGTATAAACACTGAGAGGCTCAATGTCCAGAGGGGAATGATAAATAGACCAGATGACGCTGCCTCCGGTGGTGCTTTCAGTCACCTGGGGGCAAACAAACTGGGGCATCACACTCCCCAGAAGCATCCTTAGCTGTGGCCTATAGAAGAGCCAGGTGACTTAATGAAGATTATCATTCAAAACATCACTTTATTCTCCACAAGCCATTAACCCACTGTCCCTCTGAGAGCATTTCTGCTGGTGCCGCAATGTTGCACTGAATACACAGTAACTCCTGCTCACTTGTGAACATGGCATGGTTTAGGTGGATATTTTAGCCTGCGGATGAGGACGGCTCGATCCCTCAAGACCTCGAACAATGGTACAGTTGCAAACGTCAAAATGTGGCTCACGACCACAAGAGTTACATTTGTCCTTCAAAAGTTTCTAAATCAGTGTCAAACATAAGGCCTGTGGGTCAAACCTGGCTTGCCAGAATCTCCAATTCTGCTACTAAACCACCAAGCAAATTGTAAAAATGTCAAAGAAAACACTTTTTTTTTTTTTTTTAAACAAATTTCTTAAGAGTAGCGGCATTTTCAACTTAAAGTTTAAATTTCAAGGTTATTATAACACTATTTTACCGGTCTGGCTCACTGAAGATAAAATTGGGCTTTATGGTGGCCTTGAACTGAAATGTGTTTGACACTCCTGCTCTAAAGAACAAAAAACACAACTTCCCATGTGTCACCACGTGAAGCTGCAGCGACGGTATGGAAGGGAAGCTGCATCGGGGGTGAACTGGAAATGTTTCAGATCTGAATGGCGCAGTTCACTTTCTGGATGCAGATGGTCTTTAAAGTCCATCCTCCCTGGACGCTCCAGTCGGTCCTGCCCAGAGGAGCAGGTGGTCACAGCAGACAGAACACCCCCCCCCCCCCCCCCCGCAACCGCACTTTATCTTCCCTGCCATCCCTCTCTCCTCCAAAGCATTCATCCTTTCCAGCTCAGCTTGATCGCTCCATCACTTCCTGCTTACTGTCCTCCTCCTCTGTCTCTCCCTCCATCACACACAGATTTACAACAGGCCTTTTCTCCTGGTCTCCCCCTCATGCTCGCGTCTTCCTACAACACAGCTGAATGCACTTAACAAGTCACGACAGCCATCCTCTGAGTGCAGATGACACTATCAACTCCAGCGGAGACAAACTACTCAGAGGCTTTAACGAGAGGAAAAAGGCCTGCAGGCCGTCAGCGGGACCGACGCAACTGAAGCAACCCAGACCAAATGAAACACCAGAGATTTCCATTTCTTTGTTTCTCGTCACAAAAAAATGTCAGTTTATTGACTTTGAGTTAATCTCTTAACAGATTAAATATGAATTAAAATCTGCCGTTATTTAAGTGACAGCCCTGAGAATAAAACCTTGCAGCACAAAGAGATACCTGCAGTGAGTCTGACATGACTAAATCCTTTCTGATTACCTTAAACACCAGGATTAGTTTCCAGAGAGGGGAATAAAAAAAATCCCCCCCCCCCTAAGTCTAAGTGACAGCGCTGCACTGAGTGGGCAGAGGGACAGGAGTGAGGGGCGCCGTAAAACAACAGTGAGGCGATTTCTCCATTCACTGGTGAAGAAAATATCTCTGCTCTTCTCTCCTAGTCATGTTGAAAAGTGGCTGTCGGCTCTCGTCTCCGCTGCCACAACTTTCACTCTCAACAAAGTTTGGAGGCTGAACTTCAGGGGGGAAAAAAAGAAAAAACACTAACTGACTGCATCTTAGGAGATTTGTGGTGGAGAGAAATCTGCACTGGTGCGGAAGAGAACGAGAAAGCAGGAAGCAGGCGGTATCAGGAAATATGGTAATCCTCTTTTTTTTAACATGTAAGATGTGGATTACATGGATTTGATGTCTGCAGAGCCACAGAGGATGTTTCAGATGAAGAAACTGATCAATGCAGTTTACTGTGAGATAGATCAGGTAACATTTACTGTGTGAACCTCTGTTGGTGTGTCTGTTACCATTTGAGTTGTTTTGTTTTCTTCCTCCATTGTCTCATGGCTTGAGCTGTATTCCCATTTTTTTTTGAGGACACAATCATTTGTTGTAGTTTGGGAAGCACAATTCATTACAATTTCAGCATTATTGCATTTTGGGCGACGAGTGGGTGCATTGGTCGTTTTTTGTAATGAATCCAGCACACATAGAGAACAATACGCTATAAAAAAATCAACAATGCAAGAACACAGACATTTGTATGAACAGACGGCCAAGTTGGATTGTTATTATGGTGACTGTCAAAATAAAACTACCAAGTCCAAGGAGAATAAGGACTGGGAGTCATGACAGTCTGGAGGAAACATTGTTCTGATTGTCCAGCTACTGAGCATGTGCACAACCACCAGTTACTACAGCCATTGTGTGTATAACCAGGAGGAGCGGTTCCCCCGTTTACATGCAAACGACGTCTGGGCATTTTCACAAAGTTCCACTTTGGAAGCCATTTTCAAAAAGTTGTGTTTTCAGTTGCTCCGAGCGTCGTTGTCATGTAAAACAGGCACCCAAAATGCAACTGAAGTTTAGCATTTTCACCTGAAAACGTTTCAGGGCCAAAGTCGCATCAGGCTTCATAGAGTCACTGAGCATTGCAGCACCGATTCCCCTTCAATGTAAAAAAAAACAACAAATAAAAAAACAGCTGATGATAAATGATAAAAACCTGAATAAATACCATGATTTCTTTGAAACTATGTAAATCTATTTATTGATTTTATTCAATCAACTACCGAGATATAACTAAAATGCAATTATTTGCAATTAATAATACATCCCTGCAATAATCACATTGTATTTTCACTAACTAATGACTTTATTATATCTCAGTCCAAAACTCAACATTGATTCATTCACATCGATGATGGTCTTTAACACACTGAAGTGTAGGCAGAGTAATCCCAGGCCATTGTAACTGAGGACTCAAGTTCTCGGATCAATATGATCGATAACAGGCTTTGGTCACATGTTAATTATCACAGAACAAATAAAACTGCAGAGAACAAAGGACAAAGACCAAACAAGGTGTTTTTTTGTTGAACCGCTGTAACCAGATTAATGGAGGGTAACTTCGTTTTGGTCCAGTACAAACTATTTCCACTGTGAGACTGTTGAAAATCCCTAGAAGGACTTTTACTGTGCTTTCAGTGTGAATTGAGGACCTCAGTGGACACAGACGTGAGGCTGGACAGAAGAATTACTATGGCTGCAGGACACGCTGCAGTAGGAAACACACCCTCCAACACGTCCAGTCGCTTCCTGATGGGATTCTCTCGTGAGGAGAAATGTGAGTTTTCACTGGAGCCTTGAACACGTTTTCCACTCACTGAAGTGTTATCGTTTCAGATTACAACTCGCGCGCATCTTTTTTTTCTTTTCTTTTACCAACGAACACTTTTTAACCTTGTGTCTAGAGTCAAAGTTTCATTTCAAATCACATGTAGAATTGTAACGTTCATGCCCCGTGCTTTAAACACTGATCCCTCTCTTCTCGCTCTACCTATCCACACCTGCTCCATCACCTGGGATCCATCGCTTCTGTCGACGTGAGCAGGTTTCTGCAGTGGCGGTGTTTTTAAAACGGACTGAACCCAGATATATTTCAAGAGGCTGTCATCTTGGCAAAATATTGTTTCAAGCCTTTCTGAGTGAAAGGAACGGTCCCATCTGCTTTCATTGTAGAATTACATCTTTAGTGTTATATCTATAATTACAACCCAATTCAAGCACTGCTGATTAAACCTCATCATCTATTCTGCTCATTTTAATTACAAATAAAATTCTAATAAGTCTGGTGAATCATTGATGATACTGAGAGTTTATGTGACTAATATTGTAATTTGCTGAGCCGCGATGTGAACAGCGCCGTCCCACCCACACGCAGGAATCAGCCAGGGAACAGACACATTATGGGGATTTGTGTTTCGGTTGGATCCAGTGGAAGTGGTGACATATGGAGCAATATGAGCTGGAAACAAGCGTGTAGTGTGAGGAGGAGGTGAGCAAGGAGCACTGCTTATATAAACACAAGTGCCCTGTAAGTGCTATTATTGTCCTCTCCGACTGAAATACACAAGCAAAACGGTTTGTTTTTTTTCAAAATGTGTTTCTCAACCTCAGGCAGCATCGTCTCTGGTTCAGGTTGAGGATGATGAAGGCAGATACTCTTCAGGGGAATACAGAGGAAATGTTGTTCCTTCACTTCATAGTTTATAGTTTATGTCAAACATAAGGTTCATGGGCCAAAGCCAGCCCACGAGAGGCTTCATTCCAGCCTCCAAACCACCAAGCAAATGGTCAAAAAGTAAAAGGAAGCATTGATTTTTGAGTAAACTGCTTAAGAGTAGCGACACAAGACAACACTGAGACCCGAGGTGAGAGATTGTTGATGCTGCCATGAACGCCAGCTACCTTGTTGCTGTCAGGGTGTAAAAACACCCAGAATGCAACAACTATAGGAAAGCTTTGGTTTGGTGAAAATATAGACATTTTCATCACATATATTCTGCACTGCAACAAAGACAAAATGTAAAGCTTAAATTGAAAGGTTATTGTGGCACAATTTTACTCAAGATGAACGTGGATCCTGAACTAAAATGTGTTTGACACTCCTGGTATCGGAGGTTCAGTGCACTGAGCTCTGTAATATTCAACAAGAAGGAAACAGGACAGTGGTTAACTTAGAGGTTCACAGTGGAGGTTTCACTGCTCTCCTCTGCTGTGTGAAGTTACTCATTTTCTTTTTCTTTAAGGGGAACATATTCAAAACAGAAAAACTACTTTACTGGATGATACAAGTATAATCTGCCTGTTGATCTCCTGGCTCTTAAACTGTGAGAATATCTAATAAAACCAGTGTTGTGTGATCTGCCTCAGAAGAAACCCACCTTTTTTTATTTATTTTTTATTTTTTTTATACTCTTCAGGAAATTATAACTGTTATGGGCAATTAGCACACACAACCCTGCTGGGAAGAGACACGTGTCTTCACACAGCCGACTCCTCGGAGAGAAACACTGAGATCTGGATTTAAAGATTAAAATCCGTACGTATGTGACGGTTTCTCGTCAGACTGCTTCTGTGGCTGAGCACGGAACACTCCGGGACTGAAACGTGTGACTCACCGGCAGCGAAGTCCTTGTTGAGGTCGATGAAAGCGTTGGAGTGAGGGAAGCGCATCTTAACAGGTGGGCTCAGAGCTTTCTGCCACTGCGGAGTCCTGGAGGTAAAAATAGAGCAGGACTTTGACACTTTGCATTCTGGGAAGTGATTCACCGTGTGAGAAACCCAAAAAGCACCTCGTTACCTTTTAGTGAGGGAACAGACTTCAGTGTCGAGCAGGTTGGTGACTCCGAAGATGTCTGGGATCATGTCGCCGTTAAAACTGTGGACAGATGGTTTGGCAGACGATCACAGGTTGAACAGACATGAACTTAAAGCATCAATGGAAACATCTTTCATTAACTTAAAAACATGATGTATCAGACTGTTATCAGTTTATTAGTGGTTTCACTCTCTGGGTCAGGTCTAATAACTATACATCAATAAACTGACTGAATCGTGTTTAAATGTCAGATTTATCAAAGAGCTTTCACACATTCATAAAAAACGGATTCATGATTGTTCCTTGAGTTGAAATAAGTCACTGTGAACGTTTGAATATTGAGACTGGTACTTACTCCATGACGAGAGGCTGGTCTGTGAACGTCTTGTTCAGTTTGATCCACCCGGTCATATCTGTGGAGGACCGGACAGAAGGCCTTGAACATCATCAGTGGAGTAACTAGTGTTTCTCCACAGTCAGAATCAGAGTGATTCTAGTACTTCGAGGACTGAAACCCTTCCAGGCTTTGTAGGTTGAATTTTAATTCAGTTCCACCAGATTGTTGAAGTTGGTGGTCATTTGTGCTGCACAATGTCTCACACTCACTACCCGTAGACGTAAACTCCTTCGTCACTGAGTCAGTCATTGTGGTATTATTATTGATTTTATTATAAAGCTGCATTGTGTAAACGGAAGATATCAGGCTCTATTTTCATGATGGAATCCAAAAGGTGATTTTAGATCATTGACTCTCAACCGCTTTCTTAAGGGACCCAAACTTTTGCCATTGTAACCCGGGCTATATAGTATGCCTACTTGTCTGAATTTTCACAAAACACAACAATTACTACAGAAAATGGCTCCAATCTAAACATAAAGCCAATTTTAATGAAACCTTCTTGTGCAAAATACAGTGAAATGTCAAAAAAACCCTAAAAAAACTCTCGCTGTTGCATTCTGGGTATTTCTACAAACGCCCCCAGACAACATGGCTTTGAGGCGAGTTTGATCACAACGAGCGAGTGTGCTTTCATGGCAGCATCACTGATATCTCAGCTCTGGTCTAGTGTTGTGTCGCTCAGAAGCAACTTGCTAAAAAATAGATGTCTGCTTTGAATTTTTCACCATTTGTTTGGTGGTTTGGCCAGATCGGAACCACTTGCAGGCTGGTTTTGACCCGCAGGTTTTATGTTTGACCCTCTAATGATGTCTTCCTTCCCGGTTGGGAATCACGGTTTTATATTAGAGGATTGAAACGGGTCAGCAGGGATTAGAAGTCGGGGGGGAAATATCATGAGTGTGGGGGTTTATACAGTGGCTCATAAGACTCAATCAATCTGATTGTCTCCATCGAGTGCCTCAGACAACTAAACTCCATGTTTACTTGAACACGTTTTGCTTTGGACCGGAGCAATGAACTTCACAAACGTGAAAACAGCCCGTCACTGTTTTTACAGTTTGAACGGAAAGGTTTGCGCTCACGTCAAATTTGCTTTGCATTTACATTTTCAACAAGAGACCAAGAGAGGTGACGTAAACTCTGTAAAAATGCATCAAATGAGGTAAAAGAGCAGGGATTCCTCCGTCACGCACATAAATTGGGAGAAACTGTGAAAATACGGATCTGCTAAGGTCCGCCACTTCCTGTTTGGTCTATCGGTCTTATCAAACCTCACCAGGGTTCGTTTTACACCCAAACACTGTTGGAGTTGTACCTAAAGTCTGGTTGTTGCCCCAAAAGATGAAGACCTCCACGCCCCCAGGGCCAGGCCCGATTGTGAGGAGGACGTCCATCTGTGAGTCTCCATCGTAGTCTCCAGGGACGACGCTGGTGACCACAGCATTCCTGAAAGGAGGAGAACAGATGTGAGCCGCAGACTCGTGTCGACACAGAGGAACGTTCTCCTCGCAGGCTTGATGTGACTAGTCGGAGGATTGTATTCTTGACACCTCTGCTAGAAAACTTGGATTTGGGGATGTTTTACTGTGTTGGTCATGTTTTCTGGGAGTGTCCCGGAGCCCATGCAGTGAAATCCAGTACAGCGTCGTGTCTGTTTTAATTGTTGAAGCAGTTTGCTGCAGATTGGTGAATCTGTTCCCGTCTTCCCATCTGAGAGGCCATGCCTCCCTGAACAGCTCCTCGTTCATCTGACTGAGGCGGGAACAGTTAACCTCGCTTGTTCTCTCCAACGTTCCTCTGACTGTTTCTGCGCCAACTACCTTCACGGTCACTTGGTGCTTCTCGTCTCTTCTCTTGTTGCTGCAATTAAATCTGGTTCACCAGAAAGCCTCCTCCTCTGAGTCTGGTTCTGCAGGTTTCTTCCTGCGAGTTTTTAATTGTCCTCCGTCCCCTCGACTTGCTCCTGTGAAAATGTGTTGTTTTTCTCTCTGTAAAAGTATCTTGAAATGACTGTTGGGTTTTGGTGCTATAGAAATAAAATCAAATTGAATTGAAATGTTGCTAAATACTTTTCAGTGCAGCTCATTGGAATTTTCTAAATTAATTTATTCCAAGATGGTAAATTGTGGGTAAAAAAAGGTTTAGAAATGGCCCGTCTAGAATTTCACCCTGTGGTTGCTGGAATAGTTTTATTGTCGAGTACCAGACACACCAACTGGAAGTTATACTACTGTTTCAGAGAGCTAATAACGAAACAGACTGCATCACAGGCAATACAATACATCAACCAATGTTTTCTATGACACAGAGGACCTTCAGGGCTCCGCCATCGTCTAACTGTGTCTCACTTCACTTTCTGTTGTGTTTCCCTTTGTGTGATAGCCTGAACGTCGTCGCACGTTTCCCCTGGTTGTTAGTGCAAACCAACAAACACATGTTTTACTCCCAGACTGAAGCATTTCTCCAAGCTTCGTTGGTAACAATAAATCTAATCAGGCTTCCTCGTCAGCCCGGGTTGAAACAGAAGTCACGTTTACCTCGGCAGAACGCTCCTGGTGATGTTCACTTTGGGTTTGAAGTACGGTGCTTTCGAGTCGGCCAAGAATATCACAACTTCAGAATCTGAAACAGGAAGGAAAAAAAGTAAGACTTTAAAAGTCACATTGCAATAATTATTAAGTTATAAATCGAATCGCATCGTGTCACAATCGTGACAGCACCAAGTGGATGTAATAGCGATACTTTACTGTGCGATTGTGTCCACACCGAACCTGCTGCAGTTTTAGTGGTGGGTTGCTCCAGACAGAAGGAGGAGTCACTTTTACATATTTAACATTGACAGTGACATCAGATAACTGTGCCTTCACCTCTGTTTCAATCTCTCTCTATACTTTAGTTTCAACTGATTGATTTAAAGATCAGCCTGTCTTTAATGGGATCATTTCCTGAATTGTTCTGAAGACTTTATTTGAGATGGGCCGCTCCAACCCGGCGCTGCAGGCCATCATCGACCGACGGCCCAAATACAATGAGGAGTTTATGAATGACTTTGCCGTCTTTCTGTCTGGGATCATGCCCAGATACGATCGTGTCCTTATTCTTATGGATTTTAACATACTGATAATCCTGGTGAAGGACTTTTTAACTCTCAATGACTCTTTTAATCTGGTTGAGTGTGTGTCTGGCGCCACACATGAACATGGGCATACATTAGACCTCGTACTTTGTCATGGTTTGAGTGTTTATCCTGAAGAACATGTGACAATGTCCTGTCTGACTTCCGGTATTTGATGTTGGTTTGTTCTGCACTGCAGTTCAAAACTGCGTTATGCTCTGACTGACATTTAACTCTTCCACTACCAAACCTTTCTTTGCTGCCTTCTACCAGCTCTACGTCCCCTCTGGTACAGAGGAGCATTATCATTGGTTTCAGTCCTCCTGCCTCACCATACTGGACTCTGTGGCTTCATTAAAACCTAGGCAGCCTAAAGCCAAACCTGAGCTCTGGTTCAATGAAAGAACCCGGGCAGCCAGAGCCAGAGCTGATGGAAGAAGGACAAGCTGCTGTTTCACTACAAATTTTAAAGGACTGCTGGCATCAATATCACAACACTGGAAATATGTGAGAACTTAATACACTTTTTTTATTTATTGAGAATGTTGTTGCCAACAGAGCTGATTTCAGTTCCTGCCTCTAATCCTTCTGGTTCCGTCACTTGTCCAACCGATTTTGATCAATTTGAGCCTGAAGCATTTTCAGAGGATGTGGTTGAACATATTATATTTTAAGGTTCCCCCATGATGCTATCCCTCCTCATCTTTTTAAAGACGTCTTCCCCAGCATAGGGCAACTGGTTCTTGTCATCATTAACAGCAGTATGTCCTCTGGTGTAGTTTAAACATGCAGTGGTACAGCTGCTTCTTAAGAAACCTGACTTTGATCGGACTGTTTTAGGCCCATCTCCAAGCTGCCTTTTATCTCCAAAATCTTGGAGATTTTTCACTCACAGCTAAAGCGTGACGTGGAGAAACACAATATCCTAGAGGTTTTTAAGTCTGGTTTTAAAACCCTGCATAGCACCAAGTCGGTATTGCTTAGGGTTTTTAATGAGATCCTCCTTGGCAACGATTCTGATGATCATGTGGTTCGTTTTGTGCTGCATTCAACACAGTGGAGGAGCAGGACATTTTGATACCCAGGTTGTAACACCTCGTGGGCATCTGTGACTATGCATTTGCATAGGTCCTATCTGGCAGACAGAACAATGCTGGGTCTCTGTCACATGAGTTTCCACAGGGTTCAATTTTAGGGGCCCTGCTTTTTTCCCTTTCCTCTACTGCCACTGGGTTCTTGTTCTTAAAAGGCACGGCATCTTGTTTCATTGCGAAGCAAGAGGACAGCCAGGTTCATGTCCCGCTGAAAAAAAGAAGCTATTTGATGACAATAAAGCCCAATGAAAACAAACCAGAGGTGATGTTGTTATGGCCCAGTGGCTCCTGGGGTAAATCCCTGAATGGTCTCGCCCTTCTTTACCTCTGCCAGCTGCTTCACCACAACACTCCTGCTCGTTGCCTCGGGTCAGCTGATCAGCTGCTTCTGAACGTACCGAGGTCCAAAAGGAAGCTTTTAAACCAGCCTGAAACTATGCTCCTGTTATTATTGTTGCCATTTTATTGTGTTTATTTTTTTTTTTATATATATATATATTTCTATTTAAGTACAGCACTTTGGGTCAGCTGTGGTTGTTTTTAAAGTGCTGTAAGAGTAAAGTTGAGTTGAGCTGATGTCAGCTGGAGAAACAGTTTAATGACAAATGCTGTCACATACATAAAGACTTCAGACTTTATTTTCCTGGGCATTCCTATCAAAGATGTGGGGCAAATACTCAGGAGGGGGGTGATAACATCCGGACAGTCTTATGCAGTGTAAAAAAAGAAAGAAAAAAACACACGTGGCTTTCTTCTTAGGCAGCTTGCTAAATACTGGTTTTGTTATAAATTCTCAAAGCTTAAGAGCCAGGAGGCCAGTTATTAAATTAATCAATTGAAAGTTAATTTCCTCCCAATGTGGACATCTTTAATGCATATTCAGAACAAAGGTGTCAGTTTAAAGTCAAAAAGAAAACTTAGTTTACTAGCAGAGGGACTTAAACTAGACATACAATACATGTGACCATCTAAGGCAAACAAATTGAAATTGTACAACTTAAAATCTAACTTTAAAAAGCAAAGAAACATGTAAAAATAGCAAATGGGTTGTTAGAAATTGTGAATTGGTAGAAATGATTAGTTGTTTGGTAGAAACTGTGAATATTTCGGGGGGGGGGGGGTTGAATTATTTGGTAGAAATTGTGAATTAGTCGGTATAAGAAAAGTGAATTAGAAGAAATGGTTAGTCATTTCTTAGAAAATGTGAATTATGTTAGAAATTGTGAATTAGCTGATATAAATGGTTGGTAGAAATGTTCAATTGTTTGGAAGAAATGATTGATAAGTAGACAACTTGAATTTGTTGTTAAAAAGGTGAAGTGGAAATGATTTGTCATTTGGGAGATATGTTGAATTATTTGGTACAAAGGGTGAATTTTGGGAGTAGAAACGACTGGTTAGGAAGAAGAGATGTTGAATTAGTGAGGTGAAATGGTTCATTGGCGTATAAATGATGGATTATATGCAGGAAGCTGAGCCCACCTTCTCTGATGATGAAGATGTCTGTCTGTTTATCCGCGTTAAAGTCTCCAAACGCGGCCACCGTCCCGTAGTTCGCGGCACCGAACAGATCGACGGTGACATCCTGAAGGGCAGAGGTGTAGAAACGTCCCAGAATAAAAGATAAAAAGGTAAAATAAGTGAGATTGAAGCTCCACATCCTGCTGGAGTCTCAGCTGATCACAACACTGGCAGCACGGTACTCTGCTTTACGGCAACGAGAGAAACAACCCTCCCTTCTTATCACAGTGAGGTATAAAAAAAAATATTCCTGGAGATTGAAACGTTTCTAGAGATCTTTTTTTAAATCAGGAAGGATTATTCTGCTTTGTTGAGCGTGAAGTTATAATATTAGAGGTTCCGTGTTTACGTCAGTGTCGTGATGTCGGGTGGTTTGACAGCTAAAGGATGTGTGAAGCGACCGGACGTTTCTAAGAGGAACGTCAGACAAGGCGGACGTTTGGTTTCAAAATAAAGAAAATGTGTTACGCTGTTGTGTCAAATTTAACAGCCTAAAATTGATTATCCTGTTCATTTATCTTATCTATAGAGTATTATTTGACACTTTAATTGTCGTATGTAGCTTGTTTTCCTCTTGTCTTTCAGAATGACCATCGTTAAACGGTTACTTTGTCTAATTTTGAAATCTACGTCTTTCCTTTTCCGTAAAAGCCTTTTACTTCATTCATATTTTCGACATTTAAACATGGCGAGTTTGGCAGATGTCGGCTGGAAACTCCTGGAATTCAAGGCCAGGTCCAATCGATCAGGTCTGAATCTCTAAACGTGTGCATGATGTTACGATGTGGAGTTGTTTGCGGTCCATAACAGTTCGACTCGATGTGAACATTGGATATGAGCAGTGCCTTGAGGCTGCAGTGAAAGGTCAGGGGGGAATGTGCTGCAAGTGAGGGCTATTTAAAGAGCTGCTCAGCATGTCTCTGTCCACTGTCCCTGTCCAATGTCCTGCACAGTGTGGGTCAGGACGGGGTCCTGACGGTAAACACATGATAAACACCTGTTTTCACAACAGGTCTCCATCGCTCCTATTAGGTTTACTTCTGCATTGTGCTTGTGACGTGTAACTTTAACCACATGTTGTTGACAACACATGCTCATACACCATGTGTATAACTTGTGTAATGGTGAAAGATGGAAAACAAATGAAAAGCAGCTGAAATACGTCAGGGATCAGAAAACAGTACTTCGATTGTCAGTGCAGGTTGATGTGAGGTCGTTTTATCCTCACTGGTGAAATAATCACCCATGTGCAAGGTCTCAGTGAAGAAGAAAAAATCCTTCACAAACCAAGCATGGTATGAATTATTTGGTGTAAAAAGTGAATTGGGAAAAATGGTTTGTTCGTTGAAGTGTTAAAATAGTTGGTGTAAATGGTATATTTGGCATAAATCCTGAACTTTTCGAATTATTTGGAGAAAGCTGTAGCTTGAAAAGCCAGCACTGGAAGGATTTCCATAGTTAAATGAGACCATAATCACAATTTGAAGAACTTAATTTCACTGTTAAACTAGCCTGGACCACGTGATCCTGACAAGTTCTCTAACATTGATCAGCAGAGCTCAAAGAGGCACAGATCACCAGGTGGGGAGCTTCACACTGACCTGGAATCACCAGGTCCGCCTGTTTCTGAGCTCATACTGACCTGAACCACCAGTCCCAGGATGTCTGCACGACATCTCGACCAGTCTGGAAATACTAAGATGAGGTAGACTGAAAGGAAGGAGTTTTTTATCCCGTAATATCAACCAGTGCAGTGTGTAGAAGGAACGTCATGCTGCCGAACTGAATGTGAAAATGCAGAGCGACATTTTGGATAAAAAAACCTGTTGCCATCTGTTCTAAGGCTGAAGATGAAACAAAGGTTCAAGGACATTTCAGAAAGACAATGATCCTAAACACAAATATATCTGCTAAAATGACTTGAATCTAATAGAGGATCTGTAGAAAGAACTAAAGGTCAGAGCAGAGAAAAGATTTGAAGACTTGTGTGGATGAATGGATCAACAGCTGAGTGAGGCATGCTGCAGGTGCATTCTGTTTAGTACCAAATATTCCATTTGTCAAACTGTGTTCAACACTTTTCCCATTATCTAACAGAGCGTAGTTTGTGAACATGAAGGGCTTCAATTCTTTACTTGTGTGGATTTTCTCAGTTGTCAACATGTGGTTAAAGAATCCATGTATGTAGAACCGTTACTAACATATTTACTGAGGAAAATAGTTCTTTAATACTTCTTCACCAGGCCGAATGAAATAGATTTATAGAATTTTAAAAAGAGCCTTGCAGAATCTAAACCCCCATTTCCACAAAAGCCGGGATGCGGTGAGGAGCAACTCCTTTCATTTTGGCTCAGCATAATTGTTTTGTGTTTAATTTTCCACATCATCTTTGCATCCTTGTGTTGCTGGTGTGGATCCCTGGATGCAGTGGTGAACTGTGTTCACAGGCGGTGGTTTCCAGAAGTGTTTCTGAGCCCATGCAGTGGTTTCCCCACCGCTGCATGCCGCGCTCATCTCTGTTTCCAACACAACACAGCCTGAAGGCGTATTCTCGCGCCTCTTCATTCATATTCTTCTAGATTTGTTAGTCTTTTCCACAGAGGTCTGCAACCCACAGGTCTTTAACTTACTTTAATTTTGCTGCACTGGAAGCTGCCTTTTAGGAACTCAAGGCGACACTTCAGAATAGTTTTTCAAACTAATATATGTGTCACATGGACGCCGATTAATGTTCCGTTTACAACCTTTCAGATAGAAATACCTCAGTAAATCCACAGAAACAGCATAGAAAGAAACACGAGAGACTGATTTAGTTTTTACTGCTGAAGGTGCTGGTTGACCATGCTTCTGATTTGTTTGGTAAGTTTGAGCTGTGAGGAAAGAGCTCAATGACAGAAATGACTATAAACACTAAAACAACACAAACTAAACTCACTTAAAACAAAACAAAAAGAGTTAAACATCTTCAGCTAAAACTGAGAAAATGGTTAATTTCGCTAACATTTAAAATGCTTTTAAAAAAACTGCTATGGTGGATCTGAAGCAGCTGAAATAGTGTAAATTACTTAAGAGGGTAGTTATGGGTAAGAATCCTGGGTAAAAATAACAAAAAAACTCAACTTAATTGTCTAAAAAATCTAAACTGGCTAAACAGCTTAAACATCTAAAATCATAATAAGGGCAAATTAGGGTGAAAGACAACAACAAAAAAACATTAAGTCCAACAGCTGAAACTGCTAAAGATTAAAGCCCCGTTTGCACAACAGTGTTTTTAAGTGACAACGGAAAACATTCAATGCTCGGCTCCACCTGCATTTTCAGTGTTTCTGCCATTTCCGTGGAAACAGACATCATTTTCCCAATGTTGCCTTGGAAACGTGAAACTTTTCTGAAACAAAAATTAAAGAAATTATTATTTTTTTTAGAAACAAATGACCTGCCTGGTGTCTCTCCCTGTGTCCTCTGGGAGACGGCTAAAGTTGTCATGAGAGGCAAAATCATTTCTTATTCCTCATACAAGACCAAAAAGGACAAAATAAAGGAAAAAGAACTGGAAGATAAAATCCAAACCATGGAGACAGCTCATGCTGCCTGCAAAGACGACCGCTTATTGATTGAACTGAAGAAATTAAAAATGGATTTGAATAAAATAATTGAACATAAAACACAATTTCAACTGCAGAGACTACGCTGGGAGAACTTTGAACGTGGCAATAAATCCAGCAAACTCGTAGGCAATCAGTTAAAACGAAATAACGAAAAATTTACACTCCCCTCAGTCCAAACTCAAAATAACCCTAACCCTTTTGACCCTCAAGAAATAAACAATACTTTCAGAGAATTTTACAAAAAACTTTACTCTTCACAAATTGACCCTTCACAATCTGAAACAGACTTTCTGAGTTCAGTTAACCTCCCAAAATTAAATGACGTACAGATCCAAGGCTTAGAAGCTTCCATCTCAGTAGAGGAACTGCATGAAGCTCTCCAGCACATGCCTGATGGTAAAGCTCCAGGACCTGATGGATACCCCACTGAATTTTACAAAGAATTATGGTCTTTACTCTCACCAATTTATTTTAGAATAATTGAGGAGATTAAAGAATCTTCAACTCTCCCCCAACATATGAATTGTGCAAATATCAGTCTTCTTCTAAAACCGGATAAAGATCCCACACTACCATCTAGCTATCGGCCGATATCACTAATCAATGTAGATCTTAAAATAATTAGTAAAACATTAGCAAGCAGACTGGAAAAAATGACACCCCACATCATACACCCTGATCAAACTGGGTTCATTAAAGGACGACACTCAACTAACAATATACGTAGATTAATTAATCTTATAGACCACTCCACTAACAATACACGGAGATGAATTAATCTTATAGACCACTGCCACCACAATAAACAAATGGCCATTATCACCTCCTTAGATGCAGAAAAAGCCTTTGATAGGGTAAATTGGAAATTTCTACTCGCTACGCTATGAAAATTTGGATTTAGAGAAAACTACCTCTCTGGATAAAAATTCTGTCCACCTCACCCAGTGCCTGTGTTAAAATCAATAACCAAATGTCCTCAAGGTTCATTCTTGAGAGAGACACCAGACAGGGGTGTCCACTCTCACCATCTCTAATTTGCAATTTTTATCGAACCACTAGCAGCAGCCATTAGACAGAACAATAACATAAAAGGAATTCGAACAGCAAATGTAACACATAAAATATGTCTCTATGCAGATGATGTGCTACTTTTCCTGCAAAACGCACAGACCCTCTTCCAGAAACAATAGGGTTAATAGACAGGTTCTCCTCAATCTCAGAATATTCTATAAATTGGAACAAATCAGTCGTCTTGCCTATTAACTCTATATTTCAGCACACACCTAACACCCCACTAAAACCAGGGAACATTGAATACCTTGGCATTAACCTCTCAGCCAAGCTGTCAGACTTGGTGCACTTAAACTACACCCCCCTTATTAAAGCTATAGAAGAGGACCTCACTCGATGGAGCACACTCCCTATTTCACTTAAGGGGAGAGTAGCAACAATCAAAATGATGGTAATTCCTAAAATTAACTCCATCTTCTCAATGATCCCAACAAAACCACCAAAAACCTGGTTTAACACTCTTGATTCTCATGTCTCAAAATTCTTATGGAAGAACAAACTATCACATATAAGTTTAAAAACACCACAAAACACCAAGGACCAAGGTTGCTTAGAACTTCCAAACTTTTAGAATTATTATCTGGCCAATAAACTACTTTATGTTGTAAAATGGATTAATCAGAAACCCTTAGATGAAGGCTGGCTAGACATTCAAAAACATTCTGTGAAGATCTCCAAGTCAGAGGTCTTCCCTTCTTCAGTCCTGTCATCAAAAAGCACAGCTGCTTTAAAAGCATCAATATAAACACATCTCTGACAGCTTGGTGGGAATTTCTTAAAATTAATGGATCTTCACTCATCCCCTGCAAACTCACACCCTCTGGAACAATCCTGACATCCTGCAAAGAAAGAAACCAATAAACGTCCCAAGATGGCAAAATAAAGGAATAAAACACTTAGAACAACTTATCTCCAATAACTCTTTTATTCCATTTAATGACTTAATAGAAACATATGGTATCAGTCAAAACAACTATCTGGAATATCTTCAGCTTAAGTCAATAATACAAACTAAGTTCAAACTAGAACAGATTAACCTGAACTTACCTCAGACAGTGACAAATCTCCTGAAGATCTCAGCACCTAAACCGCTTTCTAAAATTGTCTTAATCTTGTCAGGTTCAAATATCTCAATATCCCTTCCCACCTCCAAATGGGAAGAAGATCTCAACATCAACAGAGACCCAACGTTTTGGTCATAAATCTGTAGAAATACATTCAAAATGAGCAAAAACACCAATATACAGCTCATACAATACAAGGTCCTTCACAGAGTTCATTACACAGGACAAAGGATGTTCAAGATGGGTCTCACACCCACTAACATATGTTCAAACTGCACAGGTGATCTCCGAGATACCTATTTACACGCACTATGGCTGTGTACACCAGTCCAAACGTTCTGGCAAAAGATTTGTGAAGATTTATCGTTATGCCTGGGCCACCCTATTCCAATCTCACCTGCACTTTGCTTGTTAGGAGATCTCACAGAAATTATAAGAGAAAAACATGAGTCCTGCATGCTCCTGGTTTCCCTAAGCGTTGAAAACAAGGCGATCCTCATGAACTGGAAATCCAACAGTAATCTGAATATAAAGTTATTTAAAAACTTACTTCAAGACCACGTCACATTGGAGAGAATGTCTGCTTGTAGGAAAAATCACTTGACACAATTTGAGTCCACATGGTCCTCAATAATTAAAAACACCATGTAGCCTTGTGGGGGTGGGGGGGGGGGGGGGGGGGTGCCTCCACCCTGGGGCTCCACCCTGGGGCTCTTGGGACCGTCAGTGGCTGGGGCATTGTGGCTTAGGTGGTTGGCGGCTCTGTGGGCTCTGGGGGGGTGCTAGCGTCTATGCTGGGCAGGCTGCGGCCTGACCTGGGGAGTGCTGGAGGAGGTGTGTGGTGGGGGGTTCTGCTCTGGGCCGGGGGTGGTCCCACTTGGGTGGGGTGGGGGTGCAGGGCATCTGCATTGTTCCCCGGGTCCTAAGCCGGCTGCTCGGGGGTGGGGTGAGGCAGCGCGGGGGGTCCAGCTGGGCCAAGGTCCTATCAACGGGGGGGCCTTCCTCCCTCACAACCCTTGCTACCCTACCTCACCTTACTTCACTCTACAATAGGGAACAGTGGGGCGGTGCCTAGGGTGGGGGGGGTCCAGGCTACTTAACTGTGGTCTGGGTCCTCCCCCGACTTTGCACCACCCACAATTTTAACAACACCGAGTCACGCAGGGTCTTGAGGGGGTAAGCCGCTTTCGGGGTTCTGCCGCTTGGCTGCGGTAGAACACCCGGGCCCCGCTACCCCCCATTTTTTAACCGCACCCCAGACACACACATTGCATCCACTTCTTCAAAACACAAAGACACACCCCTACATGCATCCAACACTCCACATGGTGGGGGGGTCGGGAGATGGGGCTCCCCCCAGCACATCCCGCTGGGGTCTCGCCCCGGCCCGGGATGCGGCTGGAATGCGGGGTGCGCGCTCACTCAGGCATGGCGCCCGTGGGGGGGCTGGGGTGCGGTGCTCCTTCCCCATTTGCTGTCGGATTAGTGGAGGATGGGATCTCGCGGTGGCCGGGTGGGGGCCCGGCTGGCGGTCTGAGGGGCGGGAGGCATCACTCTCCCCCCAAGTGTGTGAGTGTGTGAGTGTGTGCGTCTCTGTCCGTGTCCGTGTCCGTGTCCGTGTCCGTGTCCGTGTCCGAGTCCGGGTCTGGGTCTGGGTCTGTGTGGGGGTGGGGTTGGGGTTGGGGTTGGGGTTGGGGTTGGGTGTATCTATCAAGATCGGGTGGGGGAGATTTTCATGGGGTGGGAACGTGGGTGGTGGGATATGAGGCCCTTGGGGGTGGAGAGTTGACTGTCCTCCGGTGCGGTGGGCGGGCCGGCCCCCGGGGGGTGCAGTGGGGGCTTCGCTGCCGGGATTGGGGGGGCTCTCGGCCCGCTCGGCCCGGGGGCCCTGCTCCGGCCAGTCTCGGCTTGGCGGCTTGGATCGGGGCCTGGGGCCCTGTGCCCTGTGCCCTTTATCCTTTTCTTGTGGGCTTTTCTGGCCTGGGGGGATTCCTCTCTGCATTCTCCATCTGGTGCTTTCTGGGCTGGGCCGTGGCTCTCTGAAATGGTTCGCTGGGGCCTCCCCGGGCCTGGGGAGTTTGCCCAAGCTGCCGAACAGGACAAGGGAGAAGAAAAGAGAAAATAAAAAAATAAATAATTACTTTCACCTGAAACGTCTTTTAAACAGAACCTAACTGTCCTTAAACCACTAAAATTGTTGAAAATGGCCACAGAGAGTGGAATATCATTTAGCTGAAATGACAAAAAAAAAATCAATGAAAAATGTCTAAAACCGATAAAACCATTTAAATGGAGAAAAACACTCCATCCATCTGGCGAGGCTAAAAAAGATAAAACTCCAAATGTGGTAATTTTTCTACTGCTGTAAATGATTGTTCTGAAACCCATAAATGCAACCTAACTTCTCATTCTTTAATACTGAAATGATATGTGTGTATGAGCTAAGTGATCCTCATTTTGAAGATTAAAAGTGTTTTGCAGATGCAGATAAATTAATTCTGTGGTGAAATCGCCTCTCGTGATGTCATGTTGCAGACCTCTGAACATCTGTTTTAGAAAAAAAATTTCAGTCTTGTTTATAAATTTTTTTTCCGAAGTTTTGTTCAAAATGAATATTTTTTTGTGTTGTTTGTGGAATTTGACTAACGTTCACGTTGCTGTTTTACATTTTTCTTCAGCTCGCTCTGTACCTCAGCCTTTGTGGAAATAGGGGTTCAGACTGAGAAGTGATGTCCTGGTTTTAATCAGACAGTGTTTGTGACGCCGCAGCAGAGTAACCAGTAATGTATAGTCTTAGCATAGAACATCAGGATGTCGTGGTGTAGTAACTATTCATACTTTAATCTCATACATCATTATCTGTGTTGAAGGTGGCAATAACATCCATTCCTATATCATTATGATAACACTGTGATCTCCTGCATGTTGTTGGTGGTGGTTGTCTGCTGGTGTAATTCATTGTTGATTCATGCATGTCCTGAAATCTAACTGTGTGTTACTAACTGCTCCCTGTCAACTGCTGTAGACTTGTGATTTAGCTGACAGACGATTGGCCTTAATTTCACCTTTTGAGAATGGCCGGCTCAGCGGCCGCCGTCCCCAAGGCCCGGACGAAAGTTCACCGTCTCGGTAAGTAGTGGCAGCGGATCGGAGGAAACGCTGCAGTCTGACACGCAAAACTACCTGCATGTGGCTGTACAGCTCCTCTGTACAAGCTCTATACAGCTGCTCTATAGAGACTCTGTCAGATCCTCTGTTGTGACTCTACAGCTCCTCTGTAGTGCTTCCACAGCACCTCCGTAGTGACTCTACAGCTCCTCTGTAGTGACTCTACAGCTCCTCTTTAGTGACTCTACAGCTCCTCTTTAGTGACTCTACAGCTCCTCTGTACTCACTCTACAGCTCCTCTGTAGTGACTCCACAGCTCCTCTTTAGTGACTCTACAGCTCCTCTTTAATGACTCTACAGCTGCTCTATAGAGACTCTGTCAGATGCTCTGTTGTGACTCTACAGCTCCTCTGTAGTGCTTCCACAGCACCTCCGTAGTGACTCTACAGCTCCTCTGTAGTGGTTCTACAGCTCCTCTTTAGTGACTCTACAGCTCCTCTGTAGTCACTCTACAGCTCCTCTTTAGTGACTCCACAGCTCCTCCGTAGTGACTCTACAGCTCCTCTGAAGTGACTCTACAGTTCCTCTTTAGTGACACTACAGCTGCTCTATAGAGACTCTGTCAGATCCTCTGTTGTGACTCTACAGCTCCTCTGTAGTGCTTCCACAGCACCTCCGTAGTGACTCTACAGCTCCTCTGTAGTGGTTCTACAGCTCCTCTTTAGTGACTCTACAGCTCCTCTGTAGTCACTCTACAGCTCCTCTTTAGTGACTCTACAGCTCCTCTGTAGTCACTCTACAGCTCCTCTTTAGTGACTCCACAGCTCCTCCGTAGTGACTCTACAGCTCCTCTGAAGTGACTCTACAGCTCATCTGTAGTGACTCCATGAAGCTTTGACTTTAGCCGATTCTACTCTTAGTAAAAAACGTGATTAAATCCAAATGAGGAAAAGTCTCAGAGGAAAATCAAAGTTTCAGTCATTTACTTTGACTGACAACCTGCTGCTTCACCTGGAGCTTTGAGATGAACACAGCAACTTCTGCAGGGTTGATGAAGATCTGAAACTGATAAAAAGCAGAGGAAATGTGAGATAAGGGGGGGGGGGGGGGGGGGGGACTGGGTTAAAAGAGTGTAAATGTTTAGGGCATCATTTTGATTGAAAAGATGAAAGCTGCTAAAATGGCTATAATCTGTCTGACAGAGCCAGCTGAAATGACTTTTAAAAATAAAGAGAAAATTAAAACCAACAAATGTACTGAAAATGGCAACAAAAGTCAGATAAAATATTCTTTTTTTTTTTTTTTTACAGTGATGATACTTCAGAAATGATTTGATTGTTGGGTTTCTCTCTGTTAAAAGCACCTAGAAATGACTGTGTTGCATTTGGTGCAATATAAATAAAGTTGAATTGAATTGAAATAAGATCAAGGTTTGTATGGAAAATAAAACTTTAGGACCTGTGTTATCTTCATTCTAAAGTTTAAAATGTTTTAAAGAAACGCTGCCACTGGTCATGCACACCGCGGCCGTAGTAAATACTTGTTTTGCACATGTGCAAGTAGATGGGGAAACTTTTCAAAAACGAAAACACAAAAATTATGTGTTTTCACTTGAATTGTCGTGTAAACGGGGCCTCAAAGTTCAACGTCGCTCCTCATTCAATTCCAGCAATGAAAACACGCTTGTAGAATGATGAATCAGGGTTTTGTTATTAACTTCCTGATCATGATGGATGGTTGTGGCTCTGAGTCCTGATGATTCCAGTCGATGCTGCTGTTCCTCGGCTTTAAAGGCCGTGAAGTGTCAGAAGAAACATTTCCAATCATGTATGTAATAACATCCGAGGTGCGTGTGGCAGAACTTAGTCATGGGACTGTTTAAAAGCTGACGTGGTGTCGTGTTAGCCGGGAAAATTGGAATATTTGATTTGCTCTGTGCTCTTTAAAGTGTTATCTGTAGAAAGAGATGGATTGGCTTTGTCCCTCACAACTTTAAAGCTGATGGAAATTATGCTAATTTCAGGAAGAATGTGAATTTTTCAGTACCTGTGGTATTGACCCAAGGTCGAACCTATTAAAATGCAAATCTCAGCAAAGTGAACAGTGTGTGAGGAGGAGGAGGAGGAGGAGGAGGAGGAGGAGGAGGAGGAGGGAGGGGCCAGTCACGGTACAGTCAGGTTCATTTCCGATGTGAAACAGAAAGTACTGACGGAGTTTGTTGTTCTATGACTTTCTCTGCTCCTCATTTTATTAATAATTAGAAATGAATCCTTTGTTCTGCAGACTGTGAACAAACACGACTCTACAGGCTGATTCTAAAGGGTTAAAGAAGGTGCGCGACACAGCCACAATATTACGCTTCAGTCCTGAAATGTCTGGAACATCACGACCCAAAGAGCCACTTCAACCAACTTTTCCTCCACTAAAATTAGAAATGAATCAAACGAAGGAAACAGAGTCTAAACTTTAGAAAGGCCCCGTCTACACGACGACGCTTTCAAGTGAAAACGCAAAACTTCTGTTGTGTTTTGGGGAGTCTGTTTACACAACTATGGTGGTCGCAGCCATTAAAAACACGACTTTTTGGAAACTCTCCAACTCTGTCTCCGTGGAAACGGGGCAAAAAAAATGCTTTTCTGTGGAAAAGCCCAGGCTCCATCTCCATGTAGACGGCGGAGACGCCGCGACTACTGCACACCACGGCCATAGTAACTAGTAGTTGTGCACATGCTCAGAAGAAGGACAATAAGAAAAACATTTCCTCCAGAGTGTCATGACTCCCAGTCCAGATTCTTTAATTAAATAATTAATTAATTAATTAATTAATTTTTTTAAATATAGGAACAGTGCATATTAATATACATTGCTGCAACATATGCCGGAATTAGCCAAATAGCTATTTTTCGTCTGTAAATCCTCCTGGGCCTTGATAGTTTTATTTTGATAGTCACTGTAATAACAATCTAACTTGATCGTCAGCGCAGTAGAATGTCCGTGTTCTCTTATTGTTAATGTTTAGAGCGGATTGTTCTCTGTGTGTTTCATGCAGAAGACTTGTTTGCAATGATAGTGGTGCACATGCACAGTAGGAACGTTTAAAAAAAGTTTTCCCCCATTTCGACGGAGCGTTATCAAAAAGTTCCACTTTTGCAGGCGGTTTCAAAAAGTTGTTTTCACCTAAAAACATGGTGTAACGGGGCCTCAGTTATATAAGGGCTTTATAAAGCTACGAGCACAAGTGGACATCTGATAGAAGTGTTTCTAATGTGGCCAGTGAGTCTGGGTCTGCTATGACTGAGAGGAGAGTGTACAGAATGAAGAAGAGGAGGATGGTCAGGCCATGCTATGGACGAACATGTAGCCTCAGGACTGAACTGAGGACCAATGACCAAGTGAAAAGCTGATTTTTGGTTAATGTCTGTCACATTATGTGACGATCACAGCTGTCTCAGGCCAAACTGAACCGAGCTCACTTCAGATCGTCCTGCACGTTTCCTCCTCGGCTGTAACTGAAGCGGAGGATACAGGAAGGACAGGGCTGTGTCAGTTTCTGCAAGACTGTCTTTGTCTCTGTGTAATGAATGTTTCCCTCCTCAGGCTCCATCTATGAACCCCTCAAACTGTCCAACCTGCAGCGAGAGGATGAGCCGCTGTGGGAGAAGCTGGAGCGCTACTACAGTGCTGGTGAGTACATGAATGTATTCAGGATGAAGTGTCAGCTGGTCTAACGTTTGGTTTGGAGTTCCACAGTCTCTCATGTTATGCCGATGACACCAGTTTTTCCATTAACAACTAGATTAGTTTTATCATTCCATGTTTCAAAGGCCACTTTGTAACTAAGTACCTGTTGAACTTAGTTTCATGAAAGACTCCATGAAATACTGTTGGATGGTTGTTGTTTTTTTTCTTTGTTTGTATGTTTTTCCTTTACCGATTTAAGTGACATTTTTAGAAGCCAATCAATATTCAGTTTGAACTAACGTGAAGCAGTGCTGCTGTTTACATAAAGGAGACATCAGTGTAATCCTGTTGGATGAAGAATCAGGCCACGCCCCCACGGTTATGACGGGTTATCAGACAGGTGAAATCTGTTTACAGGAAGTGAAAAATGTCAATTTCGGTGTGAAAATAGTCCATAGTGCGTTTGTTTGTTTTGCTTGTTAAGGTCATTTGTTCCAGAACAAAAAAAAGATGAGCTTTCACCAGCTTTAACCATCTAAGATCTCAGATATCTCAAAAAGCTTGTGTTTAATCGGGTAAATCCAGACTGAGTCATATCTTATCTATTGCTTCTCACATGACCAGAAATGTATTTGATCAGAGCTGCTGGAGGGATTTCATGATAACCTTTCCTGGTGTTTGGGACCAATTTCATAATCTAAATCTTACATTGGCTTTACTTTAGTGAGCCAGTCTCTGTGTGTGTGTGTGCGTGCGTGTACGTGTACGTGTACGTGTGCGCGTGTGTGTGTGTGTGTGTCTAGTCAGAATAGGATTTAGACAGAAACTCTTTACCTTAACAAAGCTGAGCTCTGCTCTCACTTATGTAATCAAACCTTTACAGGATTCTGAATGAAATGCTTTTTTAAAATTAGTCAAATTCTACCTACAGAGTTACTCATGAACACATACTGATTTAATAATATTAAATAAATGGAATACTATACTGAATGATGACAAATAGTTAATGACTTAGAGCTTTAATGTATAGAAACTGAAAATATGTGGGTTGTAAACAAGTCATCAAAGTGTCTCCTGTCCCTGGGGTTAAATATGGTGTCACACATCTTTATGTTTCATCACTTTTTTAAAGAAAAGCATCTATCAAGAGCACTAACTGGGACTGAGAGGTGTCTTGAATCTAAAGAAGGTAAACACATCAATATTCATGTGATTATCTGGAAAGTTTAAAGCAGATTTACTGTATTTTATTATTATTTACATAAATCAGAAGCAGCTTCAACCTGCCGCAAATACTTCTTCATATCTGTGATTGTGGAGCGAACAGGAAGCTGGAGTTCTATAATCTGCTCTGATGATAAAGTGAGTTCTGGTTGCTGAGTGCTGCTTGGGGGTAGGTGGTGGAGGTGGTGGAGGTGTCTGTGTGAGGGAGTACCTGTGGACAGAGTTAGCGTGCAGCACAGCAGGGGTCTCTGACAGCTGTCACTCCTGCATGTGGCGCTAATAACTGTGAATTAAAACAGGGACGCTGCTACTTTTGCTTTAATTACAGAGTGTGGAAGATAAGTGTTCCGCTTAGCTGGAGGCCGGCCTGTCACATCCGAGCTGTGAGCGAAATGTACTGGAAGCAAAACTGTGGCTGAGCTGAAGGGGGAGGTGCTGGTGTTTCTGGGTTTCTCCTGGTGGATGGGGACCACCTGAGAAGTCGATTTCAATTGACAACGGAAACCTTTTGTTGCAGTTTCGGGGTCTGTTTAGACAACTGTGAGTCACTGAAAAGAACGTTTTTGAAAATATTGCCAAGGTGGAACTTTCTGAAAAGGTACAGGCCCCCGTCCAGAAGAGACAGGCGCCACTGCTCCTGGTCACCACGGTCATAGTAACTAGTAGTTCTGCACATGCTCAGTAGATGGACAATCAGAACAAAGTTTCCTTCAGAGTCTCATGACTCCCAGTCATGACTCTCAGACTGTTGGTTCCATTCTTCCAGTCTTACTGCAGGTTTCTTTCCTTAAGCATGAGTGATCTGACCTCTGACCTCTGATCTGACCTGGACCACCAGCAGGAGTCGTAGTTTGAGCAGAAAGCTTCACACTGAGGTACAATAATACTTCCTTCTGTCTTCAGCCGCACTACTGAACGCCCCTGTACAGGCTGCATTTGTTTTGTTGTTAATATTTTCAAACTGCAGCCTTGGATATTGTGATTACATCTTGCAAACATACTGAGTTGTTTGGAGAGGAATTGTCGCGGGTAGCGAGACAGAAACGTTCAGCCAAGCGTCCACAGAACGAGTCATGTTCAGGAACAGTTCCACGGTACAACAGTCAGAGAGGGAACGCCGTGCTTTAACCATCTCAGGATTATTATTTCACTCACTACTGGCATTAAATCAGAAATACAGGATCAGATGTGAGGCAAAGGCACGGATTTCTTAAACTGTGTTTCTCAAACTGTGGAGCGGGCCCCCCCTGAGGGACGCCGGAGCTTCAAATATGAAACATTAGGGCTCAGGCATATTTGTTTTGCCCACATGATTTGATTGTTTCTAAAAAAAATCAATGCCAAGAATGATGATGCTAAGTACAGCGAGGATTCTGAGGGATAGTACTCGGCAAGAGTCGGACCCCGTTTACACCACGTTTCAAGTGAAAACGTACAGAGTGAAGGCAGTGGCTCCAAGCATTGTTGTCATGTAAACAGACATCCAAAATGCTAAATTTTCCATTTTCACTTGAAAATGTTGTCGTGTAAACGGGATCTTTATCTTTAGCTTTGAAGACACTGCATCAGAGAAATGTAACATGTCATTTTGAAGTTGAGTTTGACTTTTATTAAACGAATAACTTGTTGATCTAACTCTCCAGATGCGTCCCTGTGACTGTGTACACAGCGGTTTTTTTTTTATAAATGAGCGTGGCTATGTAAGTGTGAGTAGGATGTTAAGTGGTCACACAGTCGTTAGGAGATGCAGCTCAGTCCAGCTGATCACTCCAGTGTGTGTAATCAGTAAGAGATGCTCCAGCCGCTCTGCAGGAGGCATAAATACACAGTAGTGCTGATTACTGAATTACCTGCAGCTGTTAGTGCTGCTACGTGGAAACCAGCAGCTCGTCCTACTACATATGAAGAAAGCTCACAGCGATCAGACACAGCAGTGAAAACCCTCTCTGATCTGGAAACACATGAGGTAGACAGCCGCCGTAATAACAATCCAACTTGGTCGTCTGTGTACTCCCAGTGTTAACGTTTATAGTGTACTGTTTCCTGCTGCATGTGTGTGTCTTTATATAAACGGACAACAGCACCAACTGGTGGACCAACATGCTAACTGTTCAGTGCCTTTGCCGTCTCCATGTAATGGAATCCTTTTCTAAACGGTGCAGTATAAATGCAAGACTTCTCCGGACAAAAAAAAGCCAAAGACGATGCGTTTTCACTTGAAATGTTGTTACATGAACAAGGCCTGAGTGTTGTGGAGCTTCTGTGTCTGTGTAGTGATGACCTGACATTTCATAAAAGTTTGATTTCCGTCATGAGAGAGCCTGGCTGATGTCGTGTGTCGAACTGAGCTGTGTGTGGAGGATATCAGTGGGGCCTGTATGCACAACGCAGAGGTCTGACACTGATAACTTCAGTGAATGCAGCTGTGATTGATCCTGTTGGTTGCACGTCCTGTGGACACACACAGTGTGATGTGTCCACTACGATTAAACCCACAGCCCCTAATGAAGATATGGTGAGGCAAAACGAGCTGACAACATGTGACCCCTCAGCTCACTGTGAGGCTAAATGTAGAACCTCACTAAAGTCTTTTGAAGTATCTGTCTCCTCACAATGACACACCGGATTCACCTTCCTTCTACATTCTCCAGCAGGATCAATAGTGTAAAGCCGGCACAGCCTCTTCATGGCAGCAGATAGGAGCTGGTTCAGTGTGCAGCAGCGGGAGGAAGTGTTGCCTCTGGCCGTGTGTGACTGCTCGATTCTGATAATACAGCTCAGGATGTTTCCACTGTGGACTGAGCTCAGCTCCTCTCACTCACTCCTGTTAGAATAACAACATTACAACATGTAGATCTGAGACTTCTGAGACAAAACTGCATGTTTTATTATGCTGAAGGCAGTGGTGGGTAATACTAATGAAGTAACAGTGTAATACAGTGTGTTCACTTATTCCTGCTGCCGCTTATACAACTGGATATATTGTAGGGAATATTTTAAGTAGCAATAACAACTTCAAAAGTTTCAGATCACAGATCAGAATCTGCAAATGTATTCTGAAAATGTTCACACCATTATCTAAAAAAACCCAGATGAAGACTCAGTTTCCATGACAACATGACAGCAGTCGCATCGTTTTTGTGTTTTCTTGCCAGAAAAGATTTGCGTTTGGTATTGCAATGTTGTAAAAACAATGTATGTTTAGACGGAAATGGCAGAAACACTGGAAACAAGTTTGTAATGAAACCACACACACACACATGCAGCAGAGAACAATCTGCTCTAAACATTAACACTGGGAGAACACGGACATTCTAGAGGACAGACGACCAAGTTGGATTGCTATTACGGGGACTGTCAAAATAAAACTACCAAGTCCAGGAGAATATGGACTGGGAGTCATGAGACTCTGGAGGAAACATTGTTATGATTGTCCATCTACTGAGCATGTGCAGAACAACTCGTTACTACGGTCGCGGTGACCAGGAGCAGGAGCAGCCTTTCAGAAAAGTTGCATTATCCCTGGTTTCCACAGAGAAAAGTTCCACCTTGGGAGTTGTATTAAAAAGTTATGTTTAGTGGCTCGGAGCACAAAAGTTTCCTGTTTTCCCTTGAAAATGCCGTGTTTTCTTGAAGTGTCTTAATTTGCTCAAATACTTTGAAGAATTAGAACCAGGCAGCCAAGCTGCTGCAGTAACATCAGCCCTTTAACAAACTTACATGAGCGTCACTTTGTTTTACCTTCACATTACGATCACGTAATGCGACTTTTCAGGTCATTTTTTAAACACTATTGTGGAGGGAACCCTGATTTGGTGAATTTCTGTGAAAAAGAAAGAGCTGCCATGTGGACCAGACCTCAGGACCATTTGTTGGTCCCTCAGACAACCTCAGATAACATGAGCATGGTGACTGGATGAACACGTGCATTAGTGAAAGTCACTGGTGTCTTCCAGGACTTTGTGTGTCTTGGCTTTGATTGCAGTTTAAAAGTAGTAGAAGTAAAGTCAGAAAGCCGGTGCTCTCAAGCTGGTGTTGAGTTCCTCTTTGTGGGTGGAGCTACTGAAAAGCTGCCAGGAGCTTCACATTGAACCCATCAATGACTGTGATCTGACACACACTTAATTTAAAGGAGAGCTCTGCCTCAGCGGGAGGACTCGGCCATCAGAGGCAGTTTGCTCAGGTTATTAGTTGTGATTGAAGGGTCAAATAGCACTCGCTCTGTCTCTCAGTCCTCTCGGGGAGGAAAAACCTGTAGAAGTGAATCCAGTGTGAGCTAAAACTTTCATGATGAAGATAGTCGGGAATTCACAAAGAACCTTTCATACAAAGGAAGCAAAACAACATTAAATCCTTTATTTTGAATTACTGCAGGAACATTACCCTTTGAATGGCCTTGTTTGACTCTATTTGTCTAAATGCTAAATTTTCATTCTTTTTTGGGTGTCCGTTCACACGACAGCGATGCCCGGAGTCAAATACAGTCAAATTGCTACTTTCTGGAAATGCTCAGGCTCCAACTCAGCGAAGACGATGAAAATGCTTTTCATGTTGCCCCCGGTGTGTGGTTGGTAGTGTGTGTGGTTGGTGGTTTGTGTGTTGTTGATAGGGTGTGTGTGGTTGGTGGGGTGTGTGTGGTTGGTGGGGTGTGTGTTGTTGGTAGGGTGTGTGTTGTTGGTAGGGTGTGTGTGGTTGGTAGGGTGTGTGTGGTTAGTGGGCTGTGTGTGGTTGGTAGGGTGTGTGTGGTTGGTAGGGTGTGTGTGGTTAGTGGGGTGTGTGTGGTTGGTGGGGTGTGTGTTGTTGGTAGGGTGTGTGTTGTTGGTAGGGTGTGTGTGGTTGGTGGGGTGTGTGTGTGTGGTTGATGGGGGTGGTGTGGTTGGTGGGGTGCGTGTGGTTAGTGGAGTGTGTGTGGTTGGTGGTGTGTGTGTGGTTGGTGGGGTGTGTGTTGTTGGTGGGGTGTGTGTTGTTGGTAGGGTGTGTGTGGTTGGTGGGGGTGGTGTGGTTGGTGGGGTGTGGGTTCATGTTGCCCCCGGTGTGTGGTTGGTGGGGTTTCATTAGCTGCGACTGCATGTGTGCTCACATAATGACAGAAGACAATAAACGGGGCTTAGTGTGCAACAGGTGGAGCTCAGTTGGAACGATTTGCCGCTATCAGCCGGAGCAGCTCTGCCTCCGGCATCGGCGTGGTTGAGACCCCATAGATTTCCAGAAAAAAGCCGGGGCCTGATTGCAGTGTGTGGAAAACACAGCGTGGAACATTGAGCTTGTTTAATTGTTGTGTTGGGTGGCGTCCGGAAACGCTTGTCCAATTCTGCTGGGGAACAAAGCCAACATTGTTATCGCCGGCACCCAGACCGCCTGCCAATACACCTGCTTTCTTTCAGTTTTAGGGAGGAAACCGGGGTGGCGAGGGGTGAGGACGGGGCGACGATGACAAATCAAACAGCTCCATGTTTGCTTCTTTCTGTTTCTTTGTCTTGCGCCCAGCTCAGTCCCTGCTGCAGTATTAAGCCTTGACTGCTGTTGTGTCTGGAGCTTTACTTCCATCTCCATCCTCCATCTCTCCATCACCTCCCTCCCTCTATCCCTCACCCTCTCACCCCTCTCTGGGTTCTTATTTATGTGGCAGTGTGGCCACACGCCGTCGCCTCGGCCTGCCTCCTGATAACGTTGCAGGCAGACAGAGGGGCTACTATCGCTCTGCCGTCTGGCTCGCGCTGATTAAGAAACCAAGAAAACAGGTTTTCCTGTTTATTTCTCTTCACAGTCATTATGAGTTTATTGCAGAAACAGGAGCCGGGTGTTGTGCGGGATGATTTAAATGTTTATCTCCTCATCCCTTTTGGACTCTTTTCGGTTTGTAGCCTGAATATAAAACACATTTCTGATGACTATCCACAACTGACAATACCTGAGAAAACAATTTGATTTACAGCCGGATACTCATTATATTAATTAAGAGAAAAGTAAGGCAATAAATGTTTCTGTTCTTATTGTCAGTGGGAACGAACGTTTAAATTTCTACTCTATGGTATGGAATCACTGTCCTGATGGTTGTTGGATCAACGACTTGCTGACAGCTCAGAGCAGGAAACGGTTGTATTGAACTCAAACAGACAAGAATCAGCGAGAATCAGTCAATCCAAAGATTGAATCCAAGAAATCAGAATCAGGTCATGAACAGATGAACAGACTAACCAGACATAACTAGAAAGCTGGAGCAACTTCCACTTAGGCAAAAAGCGAATCGGAAACGGAGAAGTAAAGACACGGCCGTCAGGAACGAGAGAGTCTAGTGAGATACCGGAGGAGAGGAAATGCTTGAAACCAGAGTTTTATCCATCCATCAGCAGTGTGGAGAGCAAAGAAGTTCACACATCCTGTCCTCCGAAATGTCCACTGCTTTGACCCCTAGCTGTTCTGAGACCAAACCACTGGTAGACCCTCTGCAGCAGGTCCTGGACCCAGACCAGGTCTCCTCCCAGAGGTAGACCCTCTGCAGCAGGTCCTAGACCCAGACCAGGTCTCCTCCCAGAGGTAGACCCTCTGCAGCAGGTCCTGGACCCAGACCCGGTCTCTTCTCAGTGGCATGTACCTGGTTAACCTCTGATGAGAGGAAACCACAGGGGTCCTGGTCAGGTGGATCTTCTGAACTGGTTCCTCTCAGTGTGGAGGACCAGCAGCTTCTCTCTGAGTCTCTCCTGATGGTTGATCTCTATCATGAAGAGTGAGGACCTCCACCCTGCTGAGGAAACTCATCTCTACCGGTGAGGGTGGAGGTGATCTAAAGCTGATGATCAGGTGAGGGTGGAGGTGATCTAAAGCTGAGGATCAGGTGAGGGTGGAGGTGATCTAAAGCTGAGGATCAGGTGATGGTGGAGGTTATCTAAAGCTGATGATCAGGTGATGGTGGAGGTGATCTAAAGCTGATGATCAGGCGAGGGTGGAGGTGATCTAAAGAGTTCTAATCAGTGCTGACATGCTTCAGGATTTCGTTTTGATTGGTAAAACAAAACTGGCTGTGTGGTTTCATCATGAAAACAAACGGCGCCAACTCGTGGCCCAACATGAAAACGACATCATTTTCATCATTTCTGTGGAAACGGAACATGTTTCAGAAATGAAAATGAAAACGATGCTTTTTCACTTGTTTTCATGTAGATGGGGGCTTTAAACTGGGATTTGAAAAGAGCCCCAAAGTTTTTCTACCAGCTTGGCAGAGCACAACCGTCTGACTGGAGCATCGTTCAGTCGTTCGGACCTTAAGTGTTATTTTGCGAGTATTTTTGGAGCATTAAACGTTCAGTCAGCTGTCACCAGTCGTTTGGCCCAGATCCCGCGTTTCTCATTGAACTCGCGTCACAGACGTTAAATTCCAGAGAAGATGATCAGCACCTCAGCAGGGGCTGACAGTTGGTTTCATTTCCATATGTTCTCTCTAACATCTGCTTCGGCACTGTACAGATAACATCTTAATGTTTCTCCTCTCCTCCCTCCTTCCAATCGGAGTGTTGTTTTTTTTTTTTTTCCTTTTCCCATCATCTCCCTTCACGTTCTCCACCCCGTCGCTGCAGTGAAATGGCCCATTGTAAAAGAGCAGCCTGTGTGCGTCTGAGACATTAGCTGCTGATTTAGTGGGACATTAGCTTGATGGATGTCTCCACACGAAACTCCCTACAACGCTTGATTTGCATCCAGAGAGAGTTGCTTGCTGAGCGTGGTCCAGATCTCACCGGCGATGTTCTTCTACCTACACTCGATGTGTTTTAACCAGAGGTTTTTCAAAGGTGAACTACAGTTTGCATAAATTCTTGAACTTGCTTATTAAAAAGACAGATTTTAGTGGTTCTCTGACCTTTTGTGGAAATAAATGAGTGTATCCTCTTAACTCCAGTGACAGTAGATGACAAACGGAGGCTTTTAGTGACAAAGTAATAATCCAGAGATTCTTCAGCTCTTCCCGCGTTCATCTGAAATGTGTTTGAGCCAGGCGACCTCTGAACCCGCGCAACACATTTCTGAGCCGCTGCGATATCCGGAGTGCAGCAGAGTACTCTGCCAGCGCATTTATCTTCTGCTCCCTCACATTTTATCATCGACTAGTGAATTTACAGCCTTTTATTATTAAAAAGCACGATGAGATGCCACGGTGGCTGTATTCAATCTTTTACTTCACGTTTCAGCTCCAATCTAATTCATGGTTCAGTTCAAGTGGATGGCAACTAAAAACATCCTGTTTTAATCTTGTTATTTCTCTTATTGTGCTTTTTTTTTTTTTTTTTTTCGAAATCTTTCTTTTGTTCTTGTTCCTCTGAGTTTATCAAACTGCGTTTCACTGCAGGTGGAAACTTAATGGAAGATGATGAAAAAAATCCCCTGAAAATAGCTCAAACTAGAGATGTACTCGCACTTTTTTACAAGACGAGTACAAGTAGGAGTACTAACCTTTAGCTACTTGCTTTATACCGAGTAACAACACGAGTACTTGTTCAATGCCTTAAAGCCTATTTCATAATCAAGAAGCAATATTTGAAGGCTACATACGCGTTGCATTGAACCGCCTCCCCGCAGGCTCTGCATCGACTCTACGTCAGCTCCAACAACCTTTCAGTACACGATGGTGGAAACTCTGCTGCTGGTCCTGGTCACCGCGTCTATAGTAAATATAATTCTGCACATTCTCAGTAGAGGGACAACACATCATTTTCACTATTTCTACTGTTTCCTCGGAAACGGACATCATCTTCAAACATTGCCGTGTGAACGCAAAACGTTTCGAAAATGAAAACACAAAAACATTGTTTTTATTTGAAACGTTGTCGTGTAAACGGCGCCTAAATAATGAAATCAGCTCTGACCACTGCTTTCAAACGACCACTACAGATCCCCAACCTTTCTCTCCTCTAGTACTCCTTCATTTCTCATATACTGTATTTGCCCCTCTCCAGCGAGACACTCATTTTATTGAACCACCACCACCACCACCACCACCACCACCTTCACTCTGGATAACAAATGACAGTGCAAAATGGATGTTCCCTTCATTTGTACCTGCATAATGTTCTGATGAAAAATGAAGTGATCCCTCCAGACAGATTAGTCATCAGCGAGGAGACCTGTGTGTGTGTGTGTGTGTGTGTGTGTGTGTGTGTGTGTGTGTGTGTGTGTGTGTGTGTGTGTGTGTGTGTGTGTGTGTGTGTGTGTGTGTGTGTGTGTGTGTGTGTGTGTGTGTGTGTGTGTGTGTGTGTGTGTGTGTGTGTGTGTGTGTGTGTGTGTGTGTGTGTGTGTGTGTGTGTGTGTGTGTGTGTGTGTGTGTGTGTGTGTGTGCGCGTGCGCGTGTGTGCGTGTGTGCGTGAGGCCTCAGTTGTTCACACTGAACTCTTGTCAACTTGAATCTTCTCTTTGTCTTTGCTCATCAGTTAATTTGCAGTCGGACCGTCACAGTGTTTGAAAAAAAAGTCACCTTGGTCATTGTTCCCTTCTCTGTATTTTCTGTCTTCAGTCTGGATTTGAACCACAGCACTGAAGCGGCACTCGTTAAAGTCTGAAACGACGTACATCCGCATAATGATGCCTCCAAAACCATCGTCCTGGTATTGATCGATCTCAGTGCTGTGTTAGACACAGGTGATCAGAACATTGGAGCAGTGGCTGGGACGTACTGGCACTGTGCTCCACTGGTTCAAATCTTACAAGACACGGACGACTTTGACTTTCGTGTGAGCGAACAAAGATCACATGTGAGGTTCCTCAAGGGTCCATCCTGGGACCACTTTTTTTCGATATCTACATGCTGCCCCTTGCTCACATTCTGTCATACCACAACATCTATCATACCTATGCAGTTGACTCACATCTTTCTCTTTGCATGTCATCACATGACTACAGTCCCTTACTTGCATCGAGTGTATTTATAGCCACGGTGCCATCGCAAAGTACACGTCGGAGCAAGGCGGAGTGGAAGGTCATGGTACGGCAAAGCGCACCCAGACCCAACTGTCATGCCTCCCATCACAGAGAGTAATGGTTAAAATGTAGGTCGTGTTGTGAATGACTCGGGGGAAGTGGCCGGCGGCGGCCGGCTTTACCCGGCCACAACTCTGATAATAATAACGCATGAGTCTTGTTTAGCGCTTTTTTCTAGGCGACTCAAAGCACTTACATTGCATTATTCATTCACTCCACACTTGATGGTGTTAAACTACGTATGTAGCCACAGCCGCTCTTGGTCAGACTGACGGAGGCGAGGCTGCCACCGGCCCCTCCGACCACCACCAACCACTCATTCTCGCAGTACATTCACTCAGGCTTCCTGGTGTTCCCTCAGCGTCTCCCATCCAGGTACTGACCAGGCCCTGTCCCGCTCAGTCTCCGAGTCGAAAGATAAAGTTTAAAGTCTCACTGTTGGTCGACAAAGCAGCAAATTGTCTTGGACCAAAATATATGCAAGAATTCTTAGTTCCCTCTGAAGCGTCCAGACCCTTCAGGACGTTCAGGCCCCTCGGGTGGTCTAGGACCAGTCTACTGTGGTCTCCCAGAACCAGAACCAAACAGTGAAGCAGCAGTTAGTTTCTATGCTTGTCACTCACCAAACACCTCAGGTCTGCTCAAACTTATTTAAATGAGGGCTGAAAACATGAATGTTCACTGTATGATTCTAATAATTTACTCTTGTAATCATTCTAGTTCTTCACTTTTCTCAATGATTTTTTATTAGCTTCATTCCAAATTCTTTACGATTTATTCACCTGTTTTAATAGCCTTTTGTCTATTAAATGGGCTTATTTTCTATGATTTTGATAATAATTAATTTTCTCTGCCTTTGTGAAGCACCTTGTTTATGAATGGTACTTTACAAATAAGCTGGCCTTGCCTTTTGGAGTGGTTCAGATGAAACCAAACAAATCCTTTGAGCTCAATAACTTTGGAGATTTGCCTGGTCTGGTCACACATAACTCCTCTTCTGCTGTATTATCTCTGTCAGGAAGTGCAAAATCTATCTTTGTAACTCACGAAGTGGCTCCAGACACATTTGCATGACAACATTTTCAAGTGAAACTCATTGTTTTGTTTTCATTTCAGAAGTTTCACATTCACACGGCAACATTTTAAAAACAATGTCTCCGTGTCTTTCTACAGAAATGGCACAAACGCTTTAAACCATGAAGTTTTCATGTTCGGGCAACTAGTGAGCACTGTTGTTTGTTTATTTTAACGAAACCACACACACACACACATGCAGCAGAGGACAATCTGCGTTTTTGCCCGTTTCTATGGAGATGGAGTCGCAGTATTTCCAGAATGTTGCGTTTTCAGAAGCTCTGAGCGCTGTTGTTGTGTAAACGGGGCCTAAATGGACCGTTAAAGCTGAACTGAAGGACTGCGAAGAAACGCGTCTCTCTTCCCCTGATCAAACTCTAAACAAGGAGAACGTTTCTGTGTTTCACTTTCTAAAGTATCACAACCAGCTAACAAATCATCTTCAGTGAATCGGCTATTATGGTAGTCTCACTTTCAGTCACACATTTTGGTTTGTACCAGCATTTACGAGATAATTGACATTACTGGAAACGTGCAGTAATCTGATTCCTTCACTGTGATCTGAATGAGAAGCCGAGGATCAGAGGGATGTAACTGGACTGGAAGGAGTAGATGCCACTTTTTTCACACGCTTTGAACCCTGCGGCTTATAAAATGACGTGGCTACTTTATGGATTCTTACGGGTTAACAGGCTTCATGCCACAAAGATTAAACTTTTACATTTAGATACACGCCTCTGCTTCTCTAAAACTTGCCCTGAAAGTGACATTTCTGCTCTTCGTGACCTCGTCTTGTGCTGCTTTCCGTGGTGCAGAATTCCAGCAGCTGATAGCCATGAGTGATGTGTTCAGGTGCATCACGCAAAGCCCTGCTGGACTCCGTATCTGAGAAATCTTTCTCCTCAGAATCAAAATCGGCAAATAAACTATAAAATACTTTATCAACCCTCGGTGATTGTGTATTTCTGTCTGTCTCTCTCGTTCTATCTCTGCCGGCTTCTCTGCAGCAGGTGGACGACGTGCACACAGCGCTGTGTGTGTGCACGTCGTCCACCTTTTCCCTGATTTTCCACCACTATGAAAAACAGATTTGTGGGACTTTATGAAAATATGAGCAATCCTCGCATTCCCGCAGTAAAATTCCTGCCCTGTTACAACGTGGACAACTGCGGCTTATAGTCAAGTGCCACCTATACGTGTACTTTTTATTTATTTTCTTATTTTATTTTGTGAGTGCGGCTTCTATTCAGGTGTGCTCGGGAGTCCGGAAAATACAGTAGATATCTTGTCCACGCTGCATAAACGACTCCTGATTTTCACGGGTGCTTGTGACTTCAGACAGCAGCTGGATAAAGGAAGTGTTTGTACCGAGCGACGTGTTGTTGCATCTGAATTAACAAGAGAAAACAAACCTGACTAAAACTAACACGGAGTGCAGCGTGAAAGCCTCAGTACGTCAGGTCCTACCAAAACATTTACAACGTGTAGAAAAGCTCTGCTTGCTTGTTCTGTCACATGCAGATAAGCAGGTTTTTCTGCTCACTGGTTCCATCGAGGAGAGCGAGAGCAGAACGTTTCATCACACCCATGGTGACGACCCATCAGGAGATATCGGTGTGTTTGATTGTTCCTCAGGCAGGTATTTAGAAGACTTGGACAAATGAGGACGCTTTTTGGGTAAAATGCCTTCATCTGAACTCAGAGATGAGGTCAAGGCGTTGCTCCAGGACACCGAATGTGAGAGGAAAAATGTTCACAGTTTTAAAAATACACGTTATCAAACCATCCGACTGAATCAGTCCGACAGCTCATGGAGAAGCAACCCGTCTCTCCTCACTGTCATCTTTAAAAGGAAGCGTCACCATATCTACTGTCATGGAAATAATGCTGCAATCTTTTAAAAGTTAGTCAAATCCAGTTAGTCCAGATGTTTTCATCCACAACACGTGGCTCTTCAGCCCCTCTGAAGTGGCTCCCTGCAGATTTAACAGAATCATATGTAAGTGACCTTCATTCTTTTAAAATTTACTTTTATCCAGAGTTCAAAGTGACAAATCAGAGGATACTCCAATAAAAACATGTATCGCACCTGTCCGCTGCCTGTCACTGCAGGTAGAAAAGATGAAAAACTTGTGTTGAAAATGCTACATTGAAAAGGCTAAAACTTGCTAAAACTGTTGAATCAGCTGATACCGCTAAATGGTTAAAAGTGCTTCAATGGCAAAAACAACTGAACCGGTTCAAATAGCTGAACATGATGAAGTGGTTACAAGAGAGCTAAAAGGTCTAGTGTGGTTAAAATGGCTCAAAGGGATCAAACAGTTAATACAAATTAAAAATATAAAACCGCTAAAATGAATAAATTGGCCTCATGACCAAAATGAGGCTAAAAAGGCTAATATGGCTTCAGCCAAAATAAATAACAAAACTTAACCATTTAAAAAGTTCTATAACAACTATAACAGCGACAAACAACCTTCAATTAACCAAAAAAAAAAAAAAAAAAGAATCAGCATGTTAGTCACAATTTCGTGCTATCTTCATATTTTACAGGTTTTATTTCTCTGTGAGTTATTTACAGGATACATTGCTCCTCTCAGTGACTAAGTGAAGAAAACAAAAAACAGTTCCAATTGAAGTAATTACATTAACATTGTCTGCCTGTGATCAAAGAACAACAGTATGCTGCCAAAACATTGGCTCAGCCTTTTTCTAAATCAAATTTAACATAATTTCATTGGATTGGATTAAATGCATTTATGGATATATTCATGAAACTGAAAAGATGAAACTGATGAAACAGCTGGAGGAGAGTTGGAGGAGAGTTAGAGGAGAGTTGGAGGACAGTTGGTGGAGGGTTGGAGGAGAGTTAGAGGAGAGTTGGTGGAGGGTTGGAGGAGAGTTAGAGGAGAGTTGGTGGAGGGTTGGAGGAGAGTTGGAGGACGGTTGGTGGAGGGTTGGAGGAGGGTTGGAGGATGGTTGGTGGAGGGTTGGAGGAGAGTTAGAGGAGAGTTGGTGGAGGGTTGGAGGAGAGTTGGAGGACGGTTGGAGGAGAGTTGGTGGAGGGTTGGTGGAGGGTTGGAGGACGGTTGGTGGAGGGTTGGTGGAGGGTTGGAGGACGGTTGGAGGAGAGTTGGTGGAGGGTTGGTGGAGGGTTGGAGGACGGTTGGTGGAGGGTTGGTGGAGGGTTGGAGGACGGTTGGAGGAGAGTTGGTGGAGGGTTGGTGGAGGGTTGGAGGACGGTTGGTGGAGGGTTGGTGGAGGGTTGGAGGACGGTTGGTGGAGGGTTGGAGGACGGTTGGAGGACGGTTGGTGGAGGGTTGGTGGAGGGTTGGAGGACGGTTGGTGGAGGGTTGGAGGAGAGTTGGAGGACGGTTGGTGGAAGGTTGGTGGAGGGTTGGAGGACGGTTGGTGGAGGGTTGGAGGACGGTTGGTGGAGGGTTGGTGGAGGGTTGGAGGACGGTTGGTGGAGGGTTGGAGGAGAGTTAGAGGACGGTTGGTGGAGGATTGGTGGAGGGTTGGAGGACGGTTGGTGGAGGGTTGGTGGAGGGTTGGAGGACGGTTTGGTTTAGGGAAACGTGGCATCTCATATGTGGGTCAAACCAAGAGGGCTGATAAGCCCCCAAACAACAGGGAAGAGCTCTGGAAACATAAAATTAAAACATTTTCCAAAAGTTCCAAAAGGTGGAAGCCTTTTTCAAAAAGCTGTGTTTTTAATGGCTCCACACCCCATTGTCGTGTAAACAGACCCCCAAAATTCACCAAAAGTTTAGTGTTTTTGCTTGAAAATGTAGTTGTGTAAACGAGGCCTGATATTGGCAGATCCAAGCTCCTGCACACACGCAGGACACAGAGGAGGCAACGATTGAGGAGATTTTATTCTTTTTAGTTATTAGTTTTTGGGTCAATGTGGGCTAAAAAATGCAAAAAAAACCCTACATTTTACACATTATTTTCGACCTTTCTAACTACCTCACTTGTTGACAGGACTCTCTTGACTTTACGAGGATCATTGGTTCCTTCCAGTTTACTCGTGTGTTTTTTGCTACGAGCTGAAACTGAAAGAGGGAGAACATTGATTTGAAGTCTTTAAAATAAAAACTGAGTGCATGGAAACAATAATAAAGTGAAGTTTTCAGAGGTTTATTTGGAAAATGTTCTATCTCTAAATCTGATTTAATAATGTTGGTATCAGGGTTTAATCTGCGGACAGGTCCCTTGATGCTCATTGCATCTGAGTTGTTGTTGTTCTTGCTTTTCGATGGCTATGTACTTGTCTCTCAGACAGATCTGTCTGAGCTTCTGAGTAACCACAATCCTCTGTCTCTCTGTGTTTTCAGTGAAGACAACTATCCTGAACTACCAGAGTCCCACCACGGGTCTTTTCCCAGTCAACACATGCTCCACCTGTAAGGAAGCTAAAGTCCGGGACTCCCTGTACTGTGCTGCCAGCGCCTGGGCCCTGGCCTTGGCTTACCGGTCAGTACGTCACCAGAAACACTGTCACATTCCCTTCACCCAGCAGGAGAAGCCTTTTTTCAGGGTAATGACTGCTTTGGTTTGTTATACATTTATAGGGAAACTTACAAAGTGACATTATTTTCTAATCCGGATTCTGATTCCATTCCAGTCGACGATGCCAACAAATTTCAAGTATTATGTTTGTTTTGGGGATTTTTTTTATCATGAATTGAATAGATCAAATTTCCTCTTTAGTGAGGTGTGATGCCACTGATCCAGCCTTCATGAAAACCATGTTTGTTTCTAGATAATTATTTGACGAAAGAATCCACCGATGGCATACTTGTGGGGGCCGAGAGACAGGCTTGTTTTCAAACCCCACAGCAGACCCTTGACCTCCATCAGCTCCCCGGAGCGCCGTGATGTGGCCACCCACCGATGGATCGATTCGAAAAACAGCAATTTCCCCACAGGGGATTAATAAAGTATGATTAGTTTATCTTATTATCAGAAGTAGGGGTATTTTGGTATCGATCTGCACGTCATCCGCTCAAATCAGCCCACATTAGTTTTCCAGTTGAAGCAGCTTTAAATGTCATTTAAATCTCTTTGCCCCAGTTTGAACATCCACAATCATTCACCAAAGCTACGATAAGCTATATCAGGTCAGTTGGCGTCATTGCGTGGAAAATTTAGAGCAGAACTGAACTTTAGAGTTCTGCTTCAGACAGTGAAGTTGCATAATAATGTGGTTGAAGCGACCGTTTCCAAGACAGAGTCCTGGACCCCCTTAAGACGCCGGTCCCACCGTGCAGTTTGTGCCGGGACGGAACGGGGTGGGTTAGGTTTTTTATGTGTCCCCACTGACAAAATTTGTGAATGGTACAATGGTTACAATTTTTTCGTCAGCCCCTCCAATGAGGTACCGAGCACAACGGAACGGGTCCCATAAGGAGGATGCGACAACGCAGCCGTCTGCTGATTGGTCGTGACGATCGTCACTCTGGACAAGCTGCAATATTTACATATCTGATCGGCCATTAACCCTCTGTTGTTGCTTACATACGCTGCTTTACTGGTTGTTTTGTTAACCCACTTTATTGAAATATATCGGCAGGCTATACAGCACCCAGAGGCTCCTCTCTAACGGGACGCTGCTGTTGGGAATCAGAATGTTTTCCGAGCTGAGTCACGGAGAACGGAGGCTCGCGGCTTCCCTCGGACAGCCGCCTGAGCTGCAGCCGCAAACTTCCACTTTGGTCCTGCGACCACTGCTGCATATTGACGTTGCGTACCTGCGTCGTTCACAACCCCGCCTACTTTTTAACTGCGTGGTGGGACCACGCGACAGAGTTGGGTCTGGGTGCGTTTTGCCATACGGTACCGCCCCGCTCCGGCACGTACTGCTCAGTGGTGCCGAGGCTTTAGTGGCCCATCGGAGATCACGGAGCGTCCTGAGCCTTTACTTGCTTTGAGCTTTCAAAATGAGATTTCCACATGTGAAAGAAAACTATAATAGTATCGACAGTGACACTGAGAATCCGATAAATGTACCTGTGAAATCAGTGCACTAACTGATTCGGCACAGTTACATCAGCCCGATGAAAGAAGGTGGAGCCCGCTGGGGATTTAATTATTATTTGAAAATGTTATAATAGTAAAAGAAAACTGGTACATGTTACGTATTTGACTGGTCATTTCACTAGCCAATAGCACTGAATCTCTATCAAAGACCCGTCCACCCGTTGAGTTGCTAACTGACTAACAGAATATCAAGAAAATCAAGAATGAAACGGAGGTGGGACACGAGAAGTGAGGGAATCAACCTCACAGGATGGAGGATTAGTAAAATCCAGTAAAATGAGTTCCCATCAGGATCTTTTGGGGAAGATGCCTCAAATAGAGATGTACCATAATGTTTTTTAATACTGCGTTAATACATGATTTCCATAGAAAGAATTAAGTTTACAATGTCAATGTGTTGAGTCCAATATCCGGTAAAGGTTTGAAACCACATCCAGAGGCAACGATGGAAACCACTGGGTTAGAGAACTGAACTGTGGGGTTATAGCTATTATAGATGGCCCCTGGTCCATCTCAGGCCCCTGGTCTATCTCAGACCCCGGGTCCATCTCAGGACCCTAGTCCATCTCAGGCCCCTTGTCCATCTCAGGCCCCTGGTCCATCTCAGGCCTCTGGTCCATCTCAGACCGCTGGTCCATCTCAAGCCCCTGGTCCATCTCAGACCCCAGGTCCATCTCGGACCCCTGGTCCATCTCAGGCCTCTGGTCCATCTCAGGCCCCTGGTCCATCTCAGACCCCTGGTCCATGTGTTGACGTGTGTGTTGGTTGAACTGTGTGTAACTGCAGCTGTGCAGTACCTGCTGGTGGTGTTGGTCCATGCAGCATTGCAGCAGAACCGGTTTAAAAGACCAGTAAGAGGAAGGAAACCTCACTTCTGTTGGTGGTTTCTGTCCCACGGCTCTCCACCTCCTCTCTCTGCTCCTTCCACTTCAGTTTTTCTGCCTCTGTGTCATGCGTATGGACCTTTATCTTTAATCTAACTCTGTCATTGGACGGCTTTGCTTTTTAACCACGCTGGGAATATTGCTCAAAGGAAATAACCCCCCCCCCCAAAAAAAAAAAAACACCTTTATCAACTGTGCCCACTCTTGACGGCTGTTTCCCTCCATGATTAGACTCCATTCAAAGGAGCACTCCCACCAAATGAGCCTGTAATAGGGTGGAGGGGAGAGGACAGAGGATGGAGGGAGAGAGGTGAGATAGAAAAAGAGTGAAGGATCGACAGGACAAGCAAACAAAGGAGGTGGAGGGAGGGAGGGAGGGGAGGGGTAAAAATAGAGAGCCGAGCAGCAATGTGACCAGCGGCAGATCCCCTCATCAGTCATGGGCGCCTCTATTAGAAATGTCAGTGGGATTTAATTAAGATGATTCTCATCTGACAGGCCTGGCTGGTGCCATTACTTACTTCACACCCAGCTGTGTGTGTGTGTGTGTGTGTGTGTGTGTGTGTGTGTGTGTGTGTGTGTGTGTGTGTGTGTGTGTGTGTGTGTGTGTGTGTGTGTGTGTGTGTGTGTGTGTGTGTGTGTGTGTGTGTGTGTGTGTGTGTGTGTGTGTGTGTGTGCGTGTGCGTGTGCGCGCGTGTGCGTGTTGGGTTTGATGTATTCTCCCACTCAAAGTCACCATGATAACTTTTATCTTTTCTCATTTCATCCCTTCATTCATTTAAACTTGCTATATTTAGCATCTTTAGGATTCGTGCTCGCAGCATTCATGTCAGCGTCCGGACGGTCTTTTCTTTTTCATTAGTCCGGACTCAATGTACAGTTCGTGCTGTGGCCCTCACTCTGAGCTCTGATACATGCAGTCTGCTCTCGTACCTCAGTCTGCCATCACTTTGTCAGGTTGTGAGTGAAAGACACAGCATAACTCTGACGTTTCAGCAGGTTGTCCTCTTTGGATGGATTAAATCAGTTTTAGCTCCACTGAGGTCTGAGTGCTGCTGCACAAACTTCCCCCCAAAACAGCTGCAGCATTAAGAATGAAGCCTTCTGCACTGCTAAGATGATTTACATCCATGTTTACCTATAATCTGCTCTGGACTGTGTAAACATTCAGCTCTGGAGCCACATGTTACTCTAAAGCTAGTGACTCTACATCCTCTATAGTGACTCTACATCCTCTTTAGTAACTCTATATCCTCTGTGGTGACTCTACACCCTCTATAGTGACTCTACATCCTCTTTAGTAACTCTATATCCTCTGTGGTGACTCTACATCCTCTAAAGTGACTCTATCACCTCTATAGTGACTCCACTCTTCTGTAGTGACTCTACATCCTCTATAGTGACTCTACATCCTCTGTAGTGACTCTACTCTTCTGTAGTGACTCTACATCCTCTATAGTGACTCCACATCCTCTAGAGTGACTCTATATCCTCTATAGTGACTCTACTCTTCTGTAGTGACTCTACATCCTATATAGTGACTCTACACCCTCTACATCCTCTGTAGTGACTCTACATCCTCTAGAGTGACTCTATCACCTCTATAGTGACTCTACACTTCTGTAGTGACTCTACATCCTCTATAGTGACACTCTGTAGTGACTCTACATCCTTTAGAGTGACTATATATCCTCTATAGTGACTCTACTCTTCTGTAGTGACTCTACATCCTCTATAGTGACTCTACATCCTCTGTAGTGACTCTACATCTACACTTGTGTTTATTACCAGACTTTTTCAAGGTGACCTCACAGTTCAAGCTGACAAATGAACAATAAATAAATATAACTTATCTTATGACCAGGTTATATCATTCCATAAAACACTTTATCAGTATCATATTAAAACAATAGGAGTGATGATGGTAGTAATATGATAATAACAAAAAGATAACTTGTAATATTGCCTAAAGGTGAATGATACACTTGCTGATTATGTAAAATTGGAAGATAAAGTAAGATTATTTTTCCTTCTGTACCCTTTGATTTGAAGACTGACTTGCTTGTAATTGTAAAATTGTGTTATTTGATAAAGAATTAAATGAACAATTTGAACAGATGTGTCCTTTAAAGTAAAATCAGTTCATCCAGTAGAATCTCTCTCATTTCACCATGTTGCCTCCAAGCAGCCATGCAGTTTATTTATTATTACATTACTGACTGCTCTCAGTACATTTTGTTTTAAATGCTGCTTCAATAATGTCATCATTTATTCATCTACAGGGAAAACCTCAGAATGACATTTGCTCAAAAGTTCCATTGTGATTTTGGCCTGGTCTTAAGTTATTTTTCATTATTACATTATTGTTGTTATAATCTTTTTTTACATAATGTCGTGCTGTTTCCCCATTTTAGTTTCAGAAAAGTTGCACATTTTGCTAAAAATGGCAACACATTTTTGCATGTAAAGAACAAAGTAAATTGAACATACACATAGAGAAGTTTGAAACCACGTTCAGATTGTCGCGAGGAGAAAGCTAATGCTTAACATATCAACTGCAGAATGTTATCAAAATGTCTGTAGGGATTTCTAACCTCACATGGATCTCCAATAATGTTGGGTTTTAGGGCAGTTTGGCTATCGATAATGATTAATAATTATCAAAGATAGTTATGAATTATTTTATTTAAAATGGAATCTGATATGCATCAGTTAAAATGGGACACCGCTTGTATAACAGGAAATGATGGCAAATTCAGTTATATTAGTCTCAAAATATATACTAAACAGGTAATTTTGAATTTGAATTAATTGTTAAATTAATTACAATTACCAGAATTAACATTGAAGCTTGAAGGATTTTGGAGTTCTTCACACAGAAGGGGTCGACATTTCATTCACCTTTGTGTTCATTAACAAGACAGCAATCGTGATTCCAAAAATTATATTTATTTACAAAGAAACAAACAAAACACAGATTCTAACTACTGACATACAGCTTGGTGTGTGTGTGTGTGTGTGAGTGTGTGTGATGCAAAGAGAGAGGGCTGGAGGGAGTGTGTGTGAGACCTCTGATGCGGCGACAGAGCAGATCACAATAAACTACATTCAAAATGACCAGAGATGCGAAATGTTTGACATCGTTCTCGACCATGTGTTTGGGAGTGACGTTCTAACGCAGTGGCGGCTGGTGATACATTTCTTAGGTGGGGCTTTTCATTATCACCATCCCTCGAGAAGAAACGAGCACTGACTTTAAGCCAATCACCAAGCAGGTCTGGCAATGGGCGATTTAAAAAGTCCCCAGGTCTCGGACATGAAATGATGCTCATAGGTTAAATTCCATGTCAGACACTCTGGTGTTAATCAGTAATTGCTGACATCGCTACTAAGCCCCGCCTCCTCAGGGCGGCTTTCCTCAGCGCCCCTGGCTGCTCACACACACACAGACTACAAGAGAGAGAACTCAAGAAATCCTCTCTTTTATTGAAGATTATCTGTAGAAACTGACGCGAATACAGTTCAGGGCCCATTGTTAGTTTGTTTGCATAAGCAAATTTCGACAGTATTACAGTTTATTCATATATTTTATATTTAAAAAAAAAAACATTTCTCTTGCTTCCACCAGCCGCCACTGTTCTAACGTCTGCTTCCTGAGTGTTTCTGTTAAAGGCCTGTTCCTAATATGAGCTCATATGAATGCGATGAGCTTTGTAAAACATCTGGAGTCGTCAGATGGGGTTCAGTTACGTGTGCGAGTGTGTGTGTGATACAAAGAGAGTGTGAGACGTATTTGGTGTGATACACGTAGGGTTTCGAGTTAACAAGTTTGTAAAAGCAAAGATTAGGCAAAAACAGTGCATTTTCACTTGAAACGTTGTGGAAACGGGGCCTCGTACAAAACAATCTTTTTTTTTTTTTTTTTGTGGTTTTTAATCATTTTACTTTTTCTTTTTCTGTCAATTCTTTGCCTCTTCATATTTTGTTTTTGATTGTAGCCATTTTTATTCAGCGATTTCTTTTAAACTATTTTTATTTTTTTTTTCTATTCAAAAAGAAAACATTTATTAGTAACTTTAGATATTTTTAACAATTTATCTATTTGTGCTGTTGTGACTTTTTCTTACATGTTGGCTCTTAATTTTCAGCTGTTTCTACAAGTTGTAGCGAGTTAAGCCATTTAAGCTTTTCGCCATTTCTACCAATATCAGCCATTTCTGTAGTTTTTGTCATTTTAATTTATGTTGTGGTTTTAGATACTTAGGACCAGTTTTCTTCTTTAGACCCCAACATTTTCTCTAGTTGGATGTCTGTATTATTCCAACAACTTCCAAAATGTCCTTTTATTACATTATTGGAAAGTTGATTGTCTATATTACATTCGGGATGGTCAACATGATCATATTATTGGCAGGTATTACACTATTGGTTGTTGGAGACCTTTAGGAAGAGTGTTTGTCACTCCCCTGTTGAGCATTAATATGATTTTCTCCTGGGTTTTTTTTCGCTCTGCAGGCGCATCGACGATGACATGGGCCGGACTCACGAGCTGGAGCACTCTGCCATCAAGTGCATGCGCGGCATCCTGTACTGCTACATGCGACAGTCTGATAAGGTGAGTTTCAGCTCCAGTTGTCCGCCATCATCACTTTCTAATTCAGCGAGCGCCGCACACCAAAGCCGCCGCTCATCAAAGCCGCCGCTCATCAAAGCCTCTCTGAGCTGGCACGCCGGACGCTGCTGCTTCCTCTTTTATATCACAACAAGCGACAGCGGGAGGCGGCCGCCTCGCTCCGCACAGCTTAATCACTGGCAACCTGTTAATTGCCAATGACTTCTGCTCCCAAGGGGGAAATTACACATCACCATTATGAGAAAGTTGGCGAATGGGTGGAAGAGGATGTGAAGTGAGTTGTGCACCAGATTTGTCTCCTGAATGCAGATTTTTATTTTCACATTTCCCCCCTGAACATCTTTTAATAGCGCAGCCTGATGTGTCACTGAACACGTCCCGCCTGTACCTTGGAAAGCTTTTCTGTTTCATTCTGCTTCGACCTTGACGACCTAATTTAGGAGAGAGCTTTTCTGTGTCTTAATTACAAAGCTGTGTTTACACAGTTAATTATGGCGAGCAGCCTTCGCTACGGCCTTGTCTCCAGCACTTAATGAGTACACGCCACTTTTATTGAGGATGTGACACGCAGGCCACTGCTGGTCAGATATCACCAGGAGCTGCACGGTGGCGAGCGTCACAAACCAACAATATTCTCATCATCATAAATGCCTCACTTAGTTCAGCTTTAAGCTGCATGTTTATCGAAATGCATAAAGCCTTGTAAACAAGGATATGTTTGAGGATTTGCTTTGAGGTGGAGACTTTCTGCCGCTTCGGGGGGTTGGGGGAATTTGGGTGGGTGGGTGGGTGGGTGGGGGCCGGGCGCGGGGTTCGGTGAGGTTTTTTTAAAACTGGCTAAATCAGAGTTGCTCATAATACGGACCCTGGTAAGTGTTGAAATAACCCACCTGAACACAACAGCCTGAACACAACAGCCTGAACACAACAGCCTGAACACAACAGCCTGAGGCCCACCACAACGTTTCCAAGTGAGTTTGGGGTCGGTTTACACAACAGTGAAATCGCTCCGACTCCGTTTCCAAAATGGTGGAATGTTTGCTCTTGGTCCTGGTCACCATGGTCGTAGTCACTAGTAGTTGTGCACAAGCTCGTGACTCCCAGTCCATTTTCTCCTGGGACTTGGTAGCTTTATTTTGACAGTCACTGTAATAACAATCCAGCTTGGTCGTGTGTCCACTAGAATGTTTGTGTATAGAGCGGATTGTCCTCTGCTGCATGTGAGTGTGCTTTCATTACAAAAACAACCAACAGCACCAACTCATTGCCTGACATGATAACTACAACCCTTTTTTCGTGTAAACACCAAATGTTTTCTGAACTGAAAATGTAAAAATGATTTTCACTTGGAATGTTGTTGTGTATAGACTGGGAGTCATGACACTCTGGAGGGAACTTTGTTCTTATTGTCCATCTGCTGAGCATGTGCACAACTACTAGTTGCTACGACCGTGATGACCAGGACCAGGAGCAGCGCTTCCACCGGCTACACGCTGACACAGTGTTTTCAAAAAGTTCCTCCGAGCACCTCTGCCGTCTGAATGGTCCCCCAAAAAGCAATAAAAGTTTTAACATTTTCCCTTGAAATTACTGCATAAACGGGGCCCTGAGTTAACAAAGAAGAATATTCAAACTTCCTGCTGATCTTTTTCAGGTTCAGCTGCCAGTGGAGTTCAAGCTCTTTTAAATCCATGATCTTCTGCTTCTGTTTGTGTGGACTTATCCTAAATGTCTTGGGTTTTTCTGTCCCTGTGTGTCTCACGCAGCGCCGATCTTTTTACATCTCATTAAGAAGAAACCGGAGAATCACAAAGGGTTTACGTACTCGTTTGGATGGCGCCGTAAAAATGTGCTATTAGAGCATCTTGCATTGAAGTGTGATGGCGAGTTCAAGCTCATAGTGAAGTGTTACAGCTCACAAGCAAGATCAGTCTGCTTTAGATATAGAAATGTCCTGCGAGGAGAAATACTGTGGCTCACACACACACACACACACACACACACACACACACACACACACACACACACACACACACACACACACACACACACACACACACACACACACACACACAGGAGCGCTGTGGGACAGCAGAAAGTGGAGCAGTGAAAGTGGGACAGAGGGTCTCCACCGTGACCTCAGCGTGCAGGTAAAGAGACGCACGGCAAGTGACGCGAGAACAAAAGAAGAAAGGAGCACGTGTGAGAAGAGATAAAGATGCACAGAGAGAGAAAGCAGAGGACGAGGATGTAGAGAGGAAGGCGGCGTGAAGGTGGGAGGTAGGATGAAAAATGCAGACAGCTGGATGATGGAGAGAGCAGAGACGGAGAGGGAGGAGAAGAGAAACAAACGAGGTAAAAATGGGACAGAGGTCCAATTATTTATAACTGCACAACAAGGCCGGCGTCCCAGCTGTGATTCTCTGTGCAGTCGAGTCGATCCAGTAAACACACAAAGTGCTGAAGTGCGTCTCTGATGAAGCAGGTCACAGTGTCTGAGCCTGAACCAGATCTGGATCTCACTGCACAGCTCAGGAACAACTGTCAACACGGGGATCGCTCAGAGTGAGAGCTCGCCTCACTCTATCCCTCAGAGTGAGAGCTTGATCGCTCAGTGAGCGTTCGCCTCACTCTATCATTCAGAGTGAGAGCTTGATCGCTCAGAGTGAGAGCTCGCCTCACTCTATCATTCAGAGAGAGCTCGATCGCTCAAGAGTGAGAGCTCGCCTCACTCTATCTTTCAGAGTGAGAGCTCACCTCACTCTATCTTTCAGAGTGAGAGCTCGATCGCTCAGAGTGAGAGCTCACCTCACTCTATCGTTCAGAGTGAGAGCTCGATCGCTCAGAGTGAGAGCTCTCCTCACTCTATCATTCAGAGAGAGCTCGATCGCTCAGAGTGAGCGCTCGCCTCACTCTATCGTTCAGAGTGAGAGCTCTATCGCTCATAGTGAGAGCTCATCTCACTCTATCATTCAGAGTGAGAGCTCGATCGCTGAGTGAGAGCTTGCCTCACTCTATCATTCAAAGAGAGAGCTCGATTGCTCAGAGTGAGAGCTCGCCTCACTCTATCATTCAAAATGAGAGCTAGATCGCTCAGAGTGAGAGCTCGCCTCACTCTATCATTCAAAATGAGAGCTAGATCGCTCAGAGTGAGAGCTCGCCTCACTCTATCATTCAAAATGAGAGCTAGATCGCTCAGAGTGAGAGCTCGCCTCACTCTATCGTTCAGAGTGAGAGCTTGCGTCGTTTGAAGTGAAAACACGTCATTTTTGCGTTTCAATTTCAGAAAAGTTTCACCTTTACACAGTGACATTCTGAAAACGATGTCAGTTTCCACGCCGACGGCAGAAACCCTGAAAATGACGTCGTCTCATGCCAGGCCACGAGTCGCAGCTGTTTTGTAATGAAGTCACTCAGATGCAGAGAGGACAATAAGGGCTGCATGGAACTAATAATTCAATCCATATGCAGATTTTTATGTTTTTATTGATAACTTGAAGAACTGTCTTTGTTTTCCACCAAAGAAAAATGAATCTGAAACTGCAAAATAGTTTTAACCTTGAAATGAAAATAACATAGCTAAAAAAGAATCTATATTAGAATAGATTTACACTGACTCGCATTTACTGTTTTTAATCAAGATTTAAAACTGTAATCATTTTCTTAACAATTTAGTTATTTGAGCTGTTTTAATGTCAAGCTGTTTTCCTTTTTTTAAATTTTTTTTTTATTTAGTACCTTTAGCTCTTAGGGCATTTCCCGTGCATTTTCATTGTATTATTTCAAACAAAATCATCATAACATTCACAAAACCTAAACAACAGTAAACTCCCTCCCATTCGGCATCACCAGTTCAACCCTGGTCGTAAGAGCAGCAGCAGGTCCAGGCCCTCTGCCAGA